>NC_056738.1:288957297-289214797 GCF_019279795.1 Protopterus annectens | reverse complement strand
CAGAGAACATTTTCCTTGTCGAAGTATTATGATCTGCAATCAGGATCTTCTTAACAGGAGAAGAAAGACCGGAAGTCCTGGCTATCATGGAAATTGGAGCAGCCAAGTCATGAGCTTAGGCTGACTAGATCTGGGTGAGGAACCCCTGATGGGTGCAGAATCAGATCAGGGCTTGGATCCAGAGTCCAGGGAAGAAACACTCTATGAGACCACAGAGTGGGGAACCAAACATAACGAGGCCAGAAAGGAGCAGTGAGCATAACTGAACTCCCCAGCTGCCGAGCTTTCTGAATGAACTTGAGAATAAGAGGAAGTGGAGGATACACATATAGTAGACTGGAGTGCCAAGCAGGGACTAGAGTGTCTCTGGGGGACTCCCCTGGAGGGGGGATCAGAGTGAAATTCTCACTGCACTTCATGTTGGAAGGAGAGAAGAAGAGATCGCAGCAAGCCGACTCCACTTTAGAAAGATCCTGTCTGCTACTGACAAATTCTGAGACCACTTGTAAGGCATCAGAACAGACCAGATGAGCCTGTCCACCAGGATGTTGGACTTCCCTGGAGTGTCAATGGCCTGTGGAGGTCACCCACTCCCACAATCTCATGGCCTCGCTGCAAAGGGGATAGGACCTGGTTCCCCCCTGTTTGTTGATGTACCAGACCACTGACATGTTGTCTGTCTGTACGGCAACAGTCCCAGGAGGAAGACAGGCATGGAGAGCTTGCAAAGCCAAAAACACCACCCGCATCTCCAGGACACTGATATGCAGACTGGTCCTTCAGAGCAAACCATGTGCCTTGGACCATCCTTCCCATGCAATGCTCCCCCACCAGAGCAGGGATGGGTCAGTGATCACAGTGGTCACAAGAGAGGGAAGAACAAATGGCCAACCCAGGAGGAGGTCCAGGGATTGGAGCCACCAAAGAAGGGAGTCCCTGCAAACATGAGACAGTCGAACAGGATGTGACAACGGAAGGTCTAGCAAGGACTACTGAACCGCTAAGGTCCACTGCAGGACCCTCATATGAAGGCACGCAATTGGAACAAGGGTGATAGTGGACACCATGGATCCCGATGCCCAAAGAGCCAAGGCCACCGGGGGTAACTGGGCTTGAAAAATGTCTTGTACATGATGACGGAGAGAAGACAGTCTTGTCTGGAGGCAACACCTTGTCTTGTGCAATGTCCAGTCGAGCACCTATGAAATTCAACACCTGAACTGGTGTCAGTTGAGACTTTGTGAGATTTATGGTAATACCCAGGGATGGAGCTATATGAAGAAGATAATCCCTGGTCTGCATTAGCCGACGTCTGGTAGGAATGGAGAGGAGCCAATTGTCCAGGTAGGGAAAGACCTGAAATTTCTGCAGCTGCAGGTGAGCCGCCACTACTGCCATTACTTTGGTAAACACCCAGGGTTCACTAGAGAGTCCATAGGGGAGTACTTTGAACTGAAAATGATTGGCTCCCAGCTGGAAGTGGAGACAACTCCGGAAGCACCTGTCCATCTAGATATAGTAGTACACGTCCTGGAGATCCACTGAGCACACCTAGTCATTCAACTGGAGGAAGGGCAGAATGAACTTAAGGGTGACCATCCGAAACTTCATCTTGGCAATGGCCAGGTTCATGGCCGAAAGATCCAGAATGGGTCCTAAGTCACCCATTTTCTTTGGCACCAAAAAGAACTTGGAGATAATGCCTGATCAGGACTGGTCTGGGGGGACGAGCTGGATGACTCGTTTTGCGGGCAGCTTGGCAATTTCTATGGCTGCCTCCTCCCGTTGACTGGGTGGAACATCTGTGAGGTGTCTGGGTGGAACGGGGAATGAAGAAAGGTGATAGAGTAACTTCTGAATATAGTCTGAAACCCAAAGATCAGTTGTAATGGACTCCCAGGCTGTTGGATGCAGAGATAGGTGTGCCCCGACTGCCTCCAGAGATGAGCAGTTGAGCAATCCCTCAGGATTGCTGGAAGCGTCTGTCCGGGAAAGCATCCCAAGACCCCTGGTTTTTCAGATGCCCTCTGCCACGAGGGCAGCGCCTGTCCTATCCCCCTCTGCCCCTGGGGGAAGAGGTATCCTGAGCAACTTGGGGAGAACTCTGAGACTTCCGAAACCACAGCTTCTTGACCCCACACTGACTTCTTGAAAAGGATTTTTGTGAAGTGGAGAAGCAGATCACGGTGGGAGAGAAGGTCTTCCCGTCCCTCACGCTCTGGGTTAATGTGTCATGAACCATTTTTACAAACAACGTGGAACCATCATAGGGAGCATTTGTGAAAGATGCCATGAAGGGCTCCAAAAAGGCACAAAGCTGGAGCCAAGCATGTTGCCTGATGGCCACGCCATTCCCCGCAGCCTCGAGGCATCCTCGGTAGCATATGAGAGAAGCCTCATGGACACATTCGAAATAGAAGTGTGGGTGGCCCTATAGGAGGAGAAGCCCTTCTCCTCTGTCGAAATGGACTCTGTGGCAGACTCAGAGACCTCCTTGACCAGGTCCTTCTGCAGTCTAATTACATGTGCCAAGTAATTCAGCGCACACAAGGCAAAGGTGGCTGAAGCGCAGGCCAAATTCCCAAAATGATCCGTCACCCGAGATTCCCTGTACGGAGGCTGGACCGAGGAGCTCTCCTGAGCCAGTGCCTTCTTAGTGGCCGCTGCAACCACCATGGCATTGACTGAGGACCCCTTAGACCAATGGGGCTTGTCAGATGGGGCACTAAGAACCTTGTCCAATTGCTTGGGGATAGGCTCAACTGTGTTTGGTTCCTTCCATGCCCTAGTAGAGATAAGATCCACTAAAGGATCCACAAGGGGGAACACCCAGGAGGTAGAAGGTCCTATGCCAAACACCTCCAGGAATACTGATTCATCAAAATTGGGCTAGAGGGTAGACCACCCACTGTACTGGCAAAGGATCGGCATGATGTCCCCAAAGGAGACCTCCTCTGGGGGTGATTGAGGGGAGCTGTCCCCTTCCTCTAAGTCAGTATCATCAGTGAGAGACTCCTGTGGGGGGGTCTAAGTGTCTCCTCTTGTACGTACATTTCTGAGGAGGCTCCGAGGGGGATCTCATATTCAGAAGCTTCAGAAAGTTCCAGGATCGGAACCTCCTGGGAAAGACTGGCAGCAGGCTGTCCCTGAGGGGGCAGGATGGAAGACTTCGGCCAAGAAAGAGAGGGAGCCAGGGCAGAATCTGAGTATGAGTGCGTCAAGGGTCTCGAAGAGGCCAAGAGGATCATCTCCACCACCTCAAACGCTAAAGGCAAGCAGAATCCCGAAGGCAGAACAGCCAGGGCCGAGGCTGGATCTGCTGCCCTCGGTGCCGAGGGCAGAGCCAGAGTCAAGCCTCCTGCTGCCGAGGCCCTAAGGGGAAAGGACTACCCCCAAAACCTTGACACTGACTCTATCCCCTCGCATCCGATGCCGAGGCTATGGCTCCAAGAGTTGGTCTGCTCCGAAAACGTCAGAGCTGAACCACTCAAGGCAATGGTCGGGGTCGAGGTATCAGGGACCATTGGCACCGCCCCCTCAACACCATGTTAACCTTGGACCCAAAGACTTTGCAATCGAAGGCCAGATCAGAGAAGGAAAGATAGGGAGGAAGGTGGACTGCATGCTCCTGGCCTGGCAAGGGATGGAACAGGCAAGATTCCCAGCTGAATCTGAGCCTGAAGGAATTTCAACATCATCCTATCCACCTCTGCTTTGGACAGGCTCCGAGCAGACCAGACTGAAAAGGCCACTGACCCTGGCCTAGAATGGTGTCAAGGAGAGGTATCGGTTGGGGACCGAACCTGAGAGGTCTCCGGCTCTGGGGAGACGCATGGAGACTGGAGTCGACGGGAACTCCAACTCAGATCTGGGTGGGACTTAGATGGGGGGCTTGGATGAGGAAGGTCGCTCTGGAGACGTCTTCCTAGACTGATCCCACTCTCTGGTACAGGCTTTCTCTCCATCTCCAGACTTATTAGCGGGAGGTTGAGTCCCAGAAGCCAGGGCAGATGAAGAAGAAGGAGAAGCTTCTGCAAAAGGTTTGAGAAGGCCCTTTAAAATAAGATTGTTCCTTCTGTCAATCAAAGTGTGGGGGTTGAAGCCCACACAGATCAAATAGGAGGAATCTAAATGGTAAACTCCCAGACAATGCATAGAGTGTGGTACCTTATGCCCACACTTTGCACACTTCCTAAAGCCCGGCTTAGGGGTGTCAACCATGGCAAAGGAAGGCCCAAAAGCATTTGTGCAGACACAAACACACACACACACACACACACACGCTATGATAGAAAAGTTTTTTTTTTTTATAGAGACTGATGCCGAGATGCAAAAGGGGAAGGTAGGGGTCAGAGGATAGATAACTAGAGAAAAGGAGAAGAATAAAGCCCAAAAAGCAACAATTATGAACTATGGAGCTTGGAGTAGTAGAAACCCCTGCTGTTCAAATTGAGCAGCAAATGAAATCTGGGGGGAGAGGGACAGAGGGGAATTATGGGTAGGGAAGGAGCTTGGACTTTGAATCCAATTGCTGAAGTATGCAGCCAAATTGGATCCGTGCCAGATCTGGGCTCCTTAGGTTGAAGACCAAATGAAAACAACAAATTCAGAATGAAAATTAAACTCAAGCATTGACATGAAATACTATAGATTTAACAAAAAAATTACTTATATTATTGTGTTTTAGTAAAAGTTGCTGTGTTCCAGTTTTGTTAACCAGAGTACACTCTTAATGGAGCATGCCTGACTGAATCTTCCATTAAGCTTTAAGTCAAATCTGCCATTCAAGTTTTTTTCTCGTTTTACATTCAGACTGCCTTGTAATGGGCGCAAGCTGAGTCTCTTAATGACTTGATAAACCTTTCATAGTTGAAGTCCTTAAACCTGATGTCTGACAGATGTTTGGTCACTCTTATCTTAAGAGGGTTAATTGTTTCTCCTATGTAGAATATTTCAATTATAAAGGAATTCCCAATACTATTCTAGCATGTCCAAAGGTCAGTTGTCAATCTCCTCTCTGGTCCAGCTGGTGAATCTGGGAATCTTGAGGCAATGTTACAACTGCCTCATGTACACAGACAACCCTCTCCTCCTCCCAACAAATTCCAACACATGTGAGAGATGCAACCATATAGCCAAACTGGAGGCTAAGCTCTCTCAACTCAGTACTGGCGTAACCAGTCAGGAGGAGAAGGAAACCACACTCACTACAATTCCAGTCTCACATAGACCTACCACGACAGCAAACCAAACACATAAACACACAAAAACATACTCGGAGGCTCTAAATAAAAATCTGCCTAAGCAGCAGAGACATCCAAAGCAGACACCCAAGAAACTGCTACCCCAAAACAAAACATGTGCAACACATAGCTCACAAAGCCAGTGTGCCGAACTGTCACAGCCCTTAAGGCTAAACAACACACCTGATACACTTGTAATAGGTGACTCTATCGTCAGGCACACTGACGTCCCGCTCACCAGGCTGAACAAGGAGAAGGTCACGGTGAGCTGCCTGTCGGGCGCTAGGATCCGCCACATAACACAAGCACTCAGGTCACTCCAAGGCAAGTACAAATATGACTCAGTCATTGTCCATGCTGGTGTGAATGACCTGAGACGTACTTCCCTGGACTACATGAAAAGAGACATAGAGGAGCTCTCTGAGCATGTAGCCCAGGCCGGTATGACCCTGACCTTGAGTAGCATCTTACCCTCACCAAGAATGATGCCACAATATGAAGACAAGATGATCAATTTCAACAACTGGCTTAAGTATTGGTGTCATTCAAAAGGGATCCAATGCCTGTCAGCCTGGGATGACATGCTCGACAAGCCACGATGCTTCGCTAGGGACGGCTTGCACCTGTCACCCCTGGGCTTTTGGTGAGGGTCTTCCTTAGATCTCATTAACCTAGCTCTTGCTTCCCTCATAGTGCCTTTTTTTAGGCAAGGCTCAAAAGACAAACCCACCTCCATAGGTATCACAAGGGATAAGAAACTAAGAGTAATGCTACTCAACGTCAGAAGTCTAAACCTCAAGATGCATGCACTCGAAACTCTCCTTAGCATGGAGAACATCGATATCTGTGCAGTAACAGAAACCTGGTTCAAGGCTCCCGAGAGCACCCCAGCACTACCAGGTTATACCTCATACCATGCTTTTCGGCCCCAAAACTTGGACCGAACCACAAAAGGAGGGGGAGTATCAATATATGTCAAAGATACCCACACCTCCAGGTTGGTGGCACAGCACGAAGCATCAGAGACTATCCATGTGCAACTAACAGTGGGTAAAACTGCCTTCCAGTTTATAGCCTGCTACAGACCACCCTCCCAAACCCAGGAACCCTACTCAGCCTTCCTGAGAACACTGGAAAATATGAAGGTCTCTCCAAACACCATTATATTGGGCAACTTCAACTACCCAAACATAGACTGGGAGCATTACTCTAGCTCCAACACCCTAGCCCAAAGGTTCCTAGAATTTATTAACTCAAATGCTATGGAACAACTTGTTACCACTCCCACAAGAGGGGAAAACGTACTGGACCTGATCATCACCAACATGGGGACTCTATGCTCCAGACCAGAAGTGTATCCCTCATTGGTAAGGTCAGACCATAAACTAATCTCACTGGATATTCACATCCCGACCCCACCCCCTGCCCAGAAAAACCACATTGAAAAACTTCTCTAAAGCAAATTTCACACTCCTCAAAACCGAGGTGGAATCCTTCAAAGCCCCGAGCCTGTGGAAAATACGGCCCAGACCGCAGAATCCTTTATAAATGCATTGTATGAACACCTTCAGGAATGCATGGATCATGCAATCCCAAATAAAACCAAGACCCAATCCTCCAAAGGCAGATGTCCTGTCTGGTGGACCCCAGCCATAAACAAACTATACAACAGAAGGAGGAAGCTACTACATGACAGAGCAAAATCCCAAAAAGGGAAGGCATCTCTGATCAGTATTAGCAAAAAACTACGGGCACGCATAAAATCGTCTAAGGCCAGCTTCGAGAGAATAATTGCACAGGACACTGAGGATAATCACAAGGCTTTCTTTAGTTGTGTTAGGAACCTGGGTGAGAATTCCCAGATATGCTCAGAATTAGTCCAAAATGACAAAAAATACATCGAACCCACAGACATTGCCAACATCCTAGCTGACAGGTTCAGAGCAAACCTCCCCCCCTCCCCACCAAAAGGGCAAATATCTATCTCAGCAGAGTGCTGCCCCCCTGACATCTCAGATGCTCAAGTAAGAGCCGCCCTCTCCAAAGCAAAAAACACAGCATAAATGGGACCAGACGGTGTCCCGGGCTGCGTCCTACATGAACTCCAAGAAGAGCTAAACCCAAACATAAAACTACTGTTCAATCTCAGCCTTACTACAGGATATGTACCCAAAGAGTGGCATACAGCAACAGTGGTCCCTCTCCACAAAGCTGGTGCCTCAACGGATCCTGGAAACTATCGCCCCATAAGCCTAACTAGCTTGGTCTGCAAAGCTATTAAAAGGATCATCATGAACCTCATAAATAAAGATATTGGGGACCTACAGACACTGGATCCTACCCAGTTCGGCTTTGTTAAGGGCAGATCCTGCCTCTTAAACCTGGTTGATTTCTTTGAAACAGTCACCAAGGCCACTGACGAGGGGAAGGTGGTCCACACAGCCTACCTGGACCTCGCAAAAGTCTTCGATACAATACCCCACTCGGGCATTATAGATAAGCTCACCAGCTTAAATATAAACCCCTATGTCACTAGATGGATTGCAAACTGGCTCAAGGACAGAACCCACATGGTTAGAATTGCTGGAGCCATGTCAAACTCCAAACCAGTTACAAGTGGCATCCCACAAGGCTCAGTCCTGGGACCTCTCTTGTTCGGTATATATTTCTCGGAGGTACAGGCCAACACGGAAGGACTGTGGCTGACCAAGTTCACAGATGACTGCAAACTGGGTGCCATAATTGACTCTCCAGCCGACACAAGCATCCTCCAAAAGGGCCTCATAGAAACAGACAACTGGTGCCAGAGCCATGGCCTCAGGCTAAACGCCAAAAAGTGTATAGTCATCCCCTTTGGCAAAAACAAAGTGCCCACAAATTACCACATATGTGGTAATCCATTAAGTACAGAAGAAGTAATTAGGGACCTGGGACCCAAGTTGATAGCAATCTCTCATTTGACAACCACGTGGCCAAAGTGGTTAGAAAAACATTTTATATAGCCCACCTAATCATGAAGGGATTCACATCTAGATCAGGGGAGGTCATCGTGCCTCTTAACTCATCCCTCATCAGGCCCATAATTGAGTACAATGCCCCTTTTGGGATGTACCTTACCAGACACCTGCAGCAACTGGAAAGACCCCAAAAGTACCTCACCAAGAGGATCAAAGGGCTCAAACAGATGCCATATGCTGCCCGGTTAAAGAAACTCCAGCTCTACTCAGTGGCATACTGCCTGCTCAGAGGCGATCTGTGCCTGATGTATAAAGCCATGTCCAACCCGGAATTAATGGACATGCTGCACCTCAGATAATCCAAATCCCATCGAGCTATGTGCTCGAGAGACTTGAACCTCAGCACTGAAATAAATAGGACATGCTGGAGGGACAGATTCATAACCCAGAGGCTCCCTTCACTCTGGAATAAAATCCCAGTCCAGGTTAGACAGAGTCCCTCATTGACTCTCTTCAAGAGGAATCTTGATGAGTGGATGGGAGATCGTAGGTTTACCCCGGGTATCACTTCTGTGTCACTGTTAGACAGAGGCACAGTATACTAACCTCGAAAAAGGGCATAGCAAAATTAATTTAAAATGGGTGGCGAAAGCCAAACACACTCTGGCTAGGCTTATAAATGCCCTAGGGCAGATAGCCTAGTATGAACCTATGAACGTATTTTGCATTCAGTGAAGCTTGCTAGGTATACCACAAAGGTGCTACTGTCAGTGCAGAAATATTTGTTTTTCAAGTTTGAACATATAAAGTAATTCTTTTGGTAATAAATGCACAGCATCTGCAGCCTGTGGGTGCATTAATTTGTTTTTCATTTTCTATCCAATTTCTAATATTTCTACAGTTTTGGTAAATAAATGACAGTTGAGGGTCCAGAACCTGACTGAGACTGGTTCCCTCTAGTGATGATGTAGTTTTCAACCATTTTTCTTTTTATTACATAAGAATCCTTGGAATATGTTAGGATCATGCTTCTTTTATGTTTGTCATTTCCTTCATTGATTCTTGGTTGCATGGCATGTGACTGTTTCCTTCTGGTGGTGGTGGTGGTGGTGGTGGGGGGGCGGTTATGGGTCCCAGTATGCTGGCCACCAAATTCACACTATATCCTTTTTCAATTAAATCTTGCTGCAGTTATCTAGGTTGGTGAGAAATCTGCCCATATCTCCAGAGACTTTGTCTATTCTCATTCACTGTGATTTGAGGATATTTTTCTTAGTGATTTTGGGGTGCATGCTGTCAGCATAAAGGTTATTCTTGAGCTTCTCCTCGTTTCTGTCCTTCTAAATGGTGATGACCAAGAATTCCACCTTATCGTAACTACAGTGGCTAATGAAGCATAAAAAGTCTGTGATGTTTTTTATGTAGAAGAAGCTGTGCAGCTTTGTGTTCAGATAGCCTTTCCATGTGATAAAAAAACAGTCAATAAAACAATAGTAAAAATCCATGTGCTTTACAAAAGTTTAAAAATAAAAGTACTTGTATCCTTGTATGCCTGACATGTTTTAGTATGTGGACTAGAAAGAGAGTGTTTACATTAGTAGCATTCTCGGTCTCATGTATGTGTCTGGCATTCTGTTCCTAGATACTTTAACAAAGTTATTCATTGCAGCAACTGTGTCTTATGTTGAATGATAATGTCGGTGGATTCCTTAAAGCAGAGATACATGCATTTGAAATTATCTTTAGTTTACATCTCTTAAGCTGGATGCATTCTTATGAAATTAAAGTGAGTAAGGGAAGCATTAAAAAAGTAATAATTTATTGTCTTTTATTTTTGGTAACTTGCAATGGCTCAGAGTGAAAGGTGCGTCCTATTTTCAAAGATGGTTTAAGTGGAGTTATATAATATGCATTCACAAGCTAGTGGGAGACAGCTTCAGAACTGTTATTCTACAGTATACTGGACATATTGCACATTTATGTTCTGCTGCTTTGACAACTAATAGTTTTAGCCCTAAAGTCAATGCATTTCTTCTTCAGCTAAGCATATTTTCTGTTATGAATAAGTAAAACTTTATACATAGAGCACTGAATTAAAAAAAATAAATAAATAACCAAAGTCCAAGAGATTATATTTTGCTTTAAAGGAGATGGCAACATGTTTTCCTGTGGCCCTTAATACAAGTATTATCAAACACAGCCACATAAGCAGTTGTGCTCCAGTTTTCACCAGTGTACCATCAAATGAAAAAGACACATAATGGCTGTCTTTGGGTAAGTGAATAATCGTGCTTCAACCCGGAGCTTGAAACAGATTTACTTGCAGATGCAGACTGCTGGCTGGCTATGTATACATATCTAACAATGAAGCCTATGGTCCAGCCTTAAAGTGAATATGTACAACTTATTCCCTTCAGTTACTGCATAAAGATAACATTGTATAACCTGCAAAACATGAATCATTAACGCCTTTTACCTTTAAAATTAATGACAGTACCACATGCTGATTGATATATTCAGTGCCAGTCTACAAGTACTGATGTTAATTATATGTACATTTCATTAAACATTGATATAAACATGTAACTAATCAGCAGCTTTCACCAACTATGCTTTTGAGTAACATCTATTGAATATAATGCCCACTTGTCATTCAAGACTCTCAGTGACATAACTATACTAATAAGGTTAAATGCCAGAAGGGTTAGGCCCATTTTACTCTCCTTACACCCACCCAGCCTTAGGGTTACAATGATTTTTTGGGGATTTTAAATGAAATTATTTCCTGCTCACTACTTAAGCCAAATTTAAAATACAATGCATCTTATTTTATTCACTCAAAGGATAGAACTTGCAACTGGACCTTCCCTAACATGAACCTTCACAGTGGTGTACACCCTCATTTGAGTGGCAAGCATTCTGTAAGGTATGTGGGTACAGTGTTAGGCTTAGGCTCAGATTTGAGCTATGTCTCACCATTATCAAAAGTAATTTAATTGGTTTAAGTATAATAGTATTAGGGATATGGGATATTTGGCTGAATAAATGGTGTTCTCACAGCTTCTAAAATTAGTATGCTTAAATATGCCATTACAGAAGCCTGAATTACTATCCTTGATTCTGGTATTTTCAGGCATTATTGAATTCCAGTTTAAGCTTGACTGTGTAATTCCTCAGTCACTATTCTGGAAACACCATTGTAATCAAAGCAAATGCCCAGGACTTAATGTTAGATGCAGTGAGTTACTTTTGCTTAAAAACACATCCAATGTGTTATCACTGCCTGCTCCCCAATACCCTTATCAAAACCCAAAGTGGATAGATTGTGAATGCATACTGTACAATAATCACAAAATAACTGTAAGCCTGCTGAGGCAGTCACCACCACGCCAAGATTAATAAGCTTAGTCATGTAAAAAACTAGGTCTTATATGAATGACAAAATACATTCTTTATAAAACACTGCTAATCGCATTGAACATCATACAGCTGTGAATTGCAGTCAGTCATAATTCCTTTACTTAAGTTACCAAAGAACCTCCCAGATCCACTTTACAACACTATCTGAAGGTATTGTAATTCTCCAGTCAGTTTTAATTCCACACTAAAATAAAATACTTTTTCCTGCAAAGCATAACAGGCCACTGGAGTGATACTAAAACACAGAATATTAAAGTTAAAGCAGCAGGTAAACCTCTGGGATAAGCTGATCTGCAAAATCTAGTCATTAATGATTGAATGAAAACACTGCAAAATGATGTTGAAGTGTATACCATACATTCTCCCACTACTGTAAAATAATTACTACACACTTCTGACTGGATGTATTATGGGCACAAATGCACCTTAGATTACTACCGAAGTAATAAAGATAACTCTCCTTATATGCAGTGGCGGCTGGTGACTTCAAATCAAAGGGGGGCTGCAGGAGACAGCTGAATGGGTGGGGTCAATGGGAAGGGTTGTGGCCAACTAGAAATGGGAGGAGCTATGCTCAAAACCACAAAAACTAACTAAATACACTGCCCTGGGTGCCAAACCGTCATTTTGAAAGTCCAATCAAGACAAAATGAAGTGTAGAAGAATAAAAATATTTCAATGCATTGGCTGCATGACAGCTTACTTAATATCTAGATGGAAACAAAAAGGTTGTGAGGCATGAAAAAATAAATTACTTTTTAAATACATTAATGGAATGCCAGTCAAAAGCAAGTATAAGAAAAACAAGCAGCACTCAACTCAAACCACTTCTTGCACTGCAGTTCTAATTATAATTTATATTCAGCTTTATTAAAGTACCAAGTAACATGCTGAAAGTAGAAATCTCTAATGCCCCCACTTGTAAAAATGTTTCTTATCCAAAAAAAGACATGCTGCCTGACAACTGTCTACTTGTTTCATGGGGAAAACATGATCAACGTAATAAATGAAAAGCAAACAAGAAATAAGCTCAAGATACATTGCTTAAAAGGATTACTGTACAGGTTATGGACCACACGATTGGCATTCTGTTTAGTTTACGGGTAAAGCCTGCAGAGATGACTGGAAGTCTCCAAGTGTAATGAGCTTCTTAAAATAATGTAATCCTGTCCTTTATTACAAATACTGTCATATGCATTTCAATACCCAAGGCTTATACATTATCTAGTTAAGTATTCTATACATGGCAACAACAGAAAGGCTTTCAATGTTGGCAGTTCTTTAACAGTATGCTTATTAAAGTTTACTTGCATCTTACGATCTCAGCCAAGCTTACCTGATGGTCATTAAAGTATTGCTACTTAAACACAGAGCAACAGGCACTTTGAGTAATAAGCATAAATCAACAGTACAAAAAATATGACAGAAACCAGACCATTCTGCAAAAATCAAGGACAGATGAAAAGCCACTCTAGTACTTGTGTCTACCTTGGATGGGAGGGATACTCTGCACATTTACACTGCATAACTACTCCTTGCCTTGCTTCGACAATCCAGAGTCACTACATGGGGAAGTGGGGTGCAACAAGTATGTCACAATTTGAAATGTCTCTGGCTGACTGTGATGGCCCTGACACATTTGTCATACCTCTCAACCTCAGAGCAAGAAATCTGGACAAAGCCATACAAAGAAGTGGGACAAAGGCCCACAAATAAGGACAATTTTTAAATATTGCTCTTATAAACTTAGAAGGATAATAGAATAGGTCTTGCATTAGTATGAATTTTCTGAATGGTATGAAATCTGAAACTCAAATGTCCGTCATAGGTTGGTACTAGGCTATCAGCCCTAGGGCCTATACAAGCCTAGCCATCAGCCCTAGGGCCTATACAAGCCTAGCCATAACAATTTCCTGGCTATTTCTTCCCACAGTATTTACTTCCCTGGACCCCTGTCTAGCAGGGCGACTGAAGTGATCCCTGGGGTGAATTTCCTTTCTCCCATCCAATCGTCAAGGTTCCTTTTGAAGAGGACCAAAGAGGCACTCTGCTTGACATGTATGGGCAATCTATTCCAGAGTCTGGGGAGTCTCTGGGTCAGGAACCTATCCCTCCAGCATGTTTTGTTTATTGTGATGACAAGGTTTAGATCCCTGGAGTGTGTGGCTCTGAGGGATTGGGATTCCTTTAAGGGTAGCATGTCCAACAGCTCTGGGTTTGACATGGCCTTGTATGTTAAGCAAAGATCGCCTCTGAGTAGACAATATGCAACAAAGTATAGCTGGAGTTTTTTAAGGCAGTCAGCGTAGGGCATCTGCTTTAGGCCTGTGATTCTTTTAGTGTGGTATTTCTGCGGCCTTTCCAGTTGTTGCAGATGTCTTGAGAGGTACATACCAAACGGAGCGTTGTATTCTATAATGGGTCTAATGAGGGATGAGTACAGTGGGACAATGACCTCCTTTTTTCTAGATGAAAAGCCCTTAGTGATGAGGTGTGCCACATAGAAGGATTTCCTGACTGTTGTGGCGATGTGGTTATCGAAGTTGAGACCACTGTCCACCTGTGTCCCTAAGTCTCTTATCACACTTTCGGTGTTTAGTGTACTGCCACCTATATGGTAATTCACGGATACATGTTTTTTCCCAAAGGGGATAACTATACATTTCTTGGCATTGAGCTTGAGCCCATGGCTCTGGCACCAAGCATCTGTTTCTGTAATGCCCTTTTGTAGAGTATCCACATTATTTGGGGATTCAATAATGGCTCCCAGTTTGCAGTCATCTGCGAACTTTGTTATCCAGAGTCCCTTAGTGTTGGCCTGTACTTCAGAGATGTAGATGCCAAACAAGAGCGGTCCCAGGACTGAACCCTGAGGTGCTCCACTTGTCACTTGTCTGGAGCTGGATTTGGAGTCGGCTACTTTTACAGTGTGGGTTCTATCAGTAAGTCAGTTAGCAACCCATTGGGTGACGTAGGGATTAATGCCAAGCTTAGTAAGTTTATCTATGATTCCAGAGTGGGGGATGGTGTCAAAGGCCTTGGCAAGGTCTAGATAGGCTGTGTGGACCACCTTACCCTTGTCCATGGCTCTGGAGACTGATTCGAAGAAGTCAATCAGGTTCAGGAGACAAGATCGGCCCTTCACGAACCCAAACTGGGTGGGGTCCAGTGTTTGAAGGTTGCCAATGTCTTTGTTTATAAGTTCCATGATAATACGCTACATGGCCTTGCAGATAAGGCTTGTCAGACTGATGGGATGGTAGTTTCCGGGATCCAAGGTGGATCCCCCCTTGTGGAGTGGGATAACTGTAGCTCTGCGCCACTCAGTGGACACAAAACCTGAGGTGAGGCTATGATTAAACATGACACTTAGGTGAGGTGCCAGTTCATATTGTAGTTCATGTAGTACACAGCCCGGGATGTCATCTGGTCCCATGGATGCTGTATTCTTAGCTTTGGAGAGTGCGTTTTTTACCTGTGTGGCCATTATTACCGGAATTTGGCAATCTTCCGGTAGTGAGATGGGCTGTTTAGGGGGTGAGTGGGGGCTGAAGTTGGCACTGAATCAATCTGCCAGGATATTGGCAATATCCATGGGATCAGTATATTTAATGCCATTCTGTTTTAGCTCAGAGCAGATCTGAGCATTGCCATTTAGATTCTTGACATAGTTATAGAATGCCTTGTGGTTGTTTTTGGAATCTTTGGCAATTTTATTTTCATAACTAGCTTTGGAGGATTTTATGAGGGATCTCAGCTTGTTACTGAGGCTGGTAAGGAAGTTTTTTGCATCCTGGGATTTTCCTCTTTTCTTCCTTTTGTTGTAAAGTTTGTTTATGGCAGGGGATCACCAGATTGGCTTATTTTTTTGGATGAGAGCATCTTGGTTCTATTTGGGATGGCACGATTTATGCATGAGTGGATGTGCTCGTACAGTGCCTTATTTTCTAACTTCAATCTTTAATGATTTGTCACTAATTTGCCAATAAAAACACAATTTTATGAAAAATGGACCAAAAATGTGATGTAAAAATATAAAATAGCCACACAATACAGCTGGGAACCTGTCAAAGAAGGGACACTTTAATATTAGTACTGCTAACTTGAGCAGCTGACAAAATAAAAGAATCTGCATGCATTTCTGAAATAAAAGTAATCTATAACTCTGATTATTACAGTTATTTCTTAATTGTAAACCCTCCATGTTTACTTCCAAAATTGCTATTTTGCAGAGGGATTATTAGGGGGAAGAGCAACATTTTGAGCCAAAATCAGGGACAGTTGAGGGGTTTGGCTATGCCTAATTCTGTAAAGCAATTTATTTGTGTGTACCTCACAACCTGTTAATGCAATAAATCTGGACAAGGCCAAATATATTGGGGGAACATATAAACAGTACTAAAAATTGCTCTTGTATAAACTGAGACAGTTGATAGAACAACAGGTCTTACTTTAGCATGCATTTTTCTGAAGGTTATGAAGTCTGAAACTAGTGTGTCATTATTTAGTGACTTAATTCCTAAATGATTTGCGAGAAAACCACAAATTTTATGAGGAACAAACCAAAAATAAGAAGCAAAAATCTATTCATTCTTTGAAAATCTGGATAGTTGGGAGGTATAGTTCAGCTGGGGCTGTCTTTAAGTTTTTCGCCCTTCCCCCTCACAAAATCATGGTCGAATGGAGCCTCCCCCTGCAGCCATTCCAATGATCCATTACTTGGCTATTTCACTCCATTTACCATAAACACTAATGTGCATACCGATTTACTTCTATGATGATTTGGACTTCATTTGAAAGTTTTATTTTGCATTTTACAGCACAAACACTAATACATCTGCTAAACAAACTTAGCATTAAAACTTCTCTGCCCTTGAAACTCACATTCATTGAAACAGCATTGAAACCCACATTCAAAAAAATACATTTTACTAGTGGCAGATAAAGATTAATTCTGGGCTGTTTTCAAATCATAGGCCCCTTGCATATGAAACATACATGTGCTCTTTGATACACCTTCCTATTGTTTTGAACATTTTTCCAGTAAACTATGAAACAAAACGCATGCACCAATAATGACAAAACTGCCCAATTCAGAACATCTTTCCAGTAAACAATGAAACAAAATGCATGCAACCATAATGACAAAACTGCCCAGTTCAGAACATTTCCATCATAAAAGTCTACTCAAACTTCTACAGTCCACCATTATCAGTAAATATGCACAATTCTACAGTCCACCATTATCAGTAAATATGCACAATCTCTGAAGAAGTAAAAAAGTCATCTAAATAATTCCACATTAAATAAATCTGTAACTAATGAAGAGGTTGTTGCTAGCAAACACCTTTATATTTCATGGTTTCATCGAAAAATAAAGTGTCTGATGCCCCTGAGGAATAAATTGCCTATATTACATTAAAAATGATAAGCTAGTAATATTGCAATAGGAAATGGATGGCAAACTGATAACAGGCTCATAGTTAGTATCTTAACTTTTTCAGTACGGCAGCATTCACCCCTTGTGGGAGTAGAACCAACAACCTTCTGCATCAAAAGCAAGAACACAACCTGTTGTGCTATTAACAATGCAAGCAGACTTAGCATAAGCAGCACTAAACGTCTCTTCCCCTGCAGCTCTCAGCTCCTTGTAAAATCTACTCACTACTCAACTGCATCTCAACTTCGCAGCACAAGAAATCTGGAAAAAGCCAAATTTATTGGAGGGGGGTGGTCAAAAGCCCAAAAACCAGGGACCCTTTAAACATTGCTTGTATAATCTTGGAAAGTTGCTAGAATAAAATGCTGTGTTACCACCATACATTCTACTGCCAAGGTCCCTGTGCAAAACAGTCAGAGCAACATACCACTATGCCAAATCACCTGCTTTGTGAAAGAAAAATGCTGTGTTGCCACCATACATTTTATTGCCAAGGTCCCTGTGCAAAACAGTCAGAGCAACATACCACTACGCCAAATCAGCTGCTTTGTGAAAGAGCGGAAGACTGAAACTTAAATGGCTATCATTTAATGATTCAGTTCTCACCATAGCTGTCAACCTCTTAGCACAAAACACCTGGACAAATGCAGTAATGAGGGAATACAGCCCTCAAACATATTCAGTGAATTCAGTTCTTGCCATAGCTGTCAACCTTAGCACAAAAAACCTGGACAAAGCCAATAATGGGGTAATACAGTCCCAAAAATAAGGACAAATTTCAAATATTCATCTTATAAACTTAGGTTGTGTTACTATGTATTTTCTGAAGAATATGAAGTCTGAAATTCAAACGCCTGTCAATTTTACTTCTGACGGAACAAAAACAATTTTCAGCAGAGGCCCAGGGAGAAATACTGCAGACACATGTCTTTGTAAAATGGTAGGACACCAGAGCAAATCCACACAAACACAGGGATAAGATGCAGACTCCACACAGAAGGCACCCCAGCCAAGAATCAAACTAGAAAACCTATAGGTGTGAGGCAACAATGTTACCACTGCACCATCAAATATGTAAGGAATTAGACATTCAGAAACCTGAAGTCTGAAATTCAAATGCCGGTCAATTTTATTTAACAGCAAAAAAACAATTTTCAGCAGAGGCCCAGGAAGAAATAATGCAGACATGTCTTTGTAACATGGGAGGACACTAAAGCAAACCCACACAAACACAGGGAGAAGATGCAGAACCCCCAAAGAAAGCACCCCAGCCAAGAATCAAACCTGAGAATCTGCAGCTGTAAGACAACAATGCTACCACTGCACCATCAAATATCAAGCATTGCAACATTTAGAAACCACAGATATTATGAGGAACAGATCAGATCAAATATGAGGCAAAAATCTGCAATTTATTTACAAATGGTGGTGGGTAGGGAATTCAGGTCTTTAACACCTGCATACAAGGTACAGGGTTCAAGCCTGAGGTATTCCCTACCACATCACCATGAATCTAGCCACCAGTATATAGCAAATGGGACATTTACACACACACACACACACACACACACACACACACACACACACACACACCCTTACCTGTAAACTCCTCGTCCACACACATAAATCCGTAGCTGCAAAACTCCCTTCATTCCATACCAGCATGTTCACATAAATCCATCCATGTTTCCACATGAGACCCCACTCGTCCAGTTTCAAATCATGAGATCTTCCTGATGAGACTGCAGCAAACTCCAGACTGTTGACAGTGCAGCCCGACTCCGATGAGGTTTCCCAGCGAGTTTCCCGGACAGTCTACTGCAGCTGTACTGCATAGACTTCTGGGATCTTGCTCTGACATCTTTCCCAGTCTGGACTGCTGCTGAAACAGTCTGCGCATGCTCCAGACTGTCTCAGCAGCAGTCCGGACTAGTGCGCATGAGCGAAAGTCCGCAAATTTTGAATTTTTATTTTATTTTCTTTAATTTTCTTTTAATTTCTTTATGTTTTACAGCTGGGGGGTCTGCAGTCCGGCAGTCCAATAGCACGGGCCACCCCTGCTTATATGTTTAAAAAAATTAGAAAGTGAGCTCTTTGCAAAAGGCCTGACAACACTACTGATACATAAGGAATTATTCAAACTGTTATAGGTCCTTTAACATGAAATATAGACCCAATATCTTAAGAGACTTCAAAACTGATTGGCCCAAAGAAGATTCCACATCTGCTATTCCAATTATATATTTAACTTTATACAACTAATTCAAACACCAACTGCAATAAACACACCTAAAAAAAAGAAAGTATTCAATATTGGATATTAATATCAAACCCAAACAAAATTCTGCATTCTGGCACAACTGGCACAATACTTGATGCAATTATCACACCACATTTATAATCTGTAGCAACCCTAAACCCTAAGGCAGACAACTGCACACAGTTCAACAAAGTCAGAAATCTCACACAATGTCACCCCTCAAATTGTTCACAAGTGATAGAGCAATGCAACTGGACCCACCTAAATTACAGACTATTAGATGATGTAGTTCATTTCTTTAAACAATCTTTTCTAAACATGGTATTCCTCACCATGGAGAAAATGAATGAAGTTCAGTCCCACTCCATGGTTAACATAAAAGAACAAATAATTCATGATGTTAGAGATAAAGCCCGAAGAAGCTGGGGCAAGGTTAAAATAAACAAAAACAACTTTGTTATTGCCTGAGAATCTTATCCAAGTCAATGGTCATAACTGACAAGAAAAAATACTATACTAACTTACAGCAACCTCACAACAAAAACAACAATCAAATATGGACTGCATTAAATCATTTAATACAATTAGGAGAAAAATCCCAAAAAAGCCCTCATCTTCTGATACTAAACATAACTTTGCCCACAGATTCTATATAAACAAATTAATGCAGCTACAACTCTCCTCAGCTTACAGGATCTAATTATCAAATCCACAAATATATCTCCATTCAAAGCACTCCACAATCCGTAGACCTAATGTTTAGTAGTAACTCCTCAAGCCCAATACACATTAACGACCCAACTCCGTTCTCACTCTACTTGGCTTTGTGTCTGCAGTTAAGAAACTCCCTCCAAAACTAAAACCACAATCACTAGCTCCTAACAACCTTCTACAAAATTCCTCAACCTAGAACGTGATATAATAGCATATTCTACAGCAAGTCTGTTAAACTGAGTAATAACAGTATCCTGTATCCCTACAATATGGAAAACATTATGTCATTCCCCTTCACAAGGGGGGCACCTCAGTTGAATTGTTAAACTATAGTTTTACAGATATACAGTCATCACTCACAAATGTCCTACAACTGTATATACATAAAGAGGTCATCACAAAGTAAAAAAAAAAAAAAAAAAAGAACAAGCCATCTATATGACAGTGTTCCTGACTAAATTAGCATATTTAAACATTCCCTACTGACACTCCTTAGGACCCAAATGACTATGCACCTGCTCTTCAGCTTCTGGCTAAACCCTGCAAAATTCCTCCACATATAACGTTTGAACTATTAGTAAATATAAACAAATAAAGGTGTAATACTATTCTCCTTAATACTGGAGCAGTCATATTTTGCTCTCCCTTTTATCATAGTCATTCACCGGATACTATTCCTAAGCCATTTTATTTCCATACTGAAGTGTTACTCTACAAATAACCAAAAATTACTTCAATGCATTATTACTACTGTTACGAATACATTCATCATACATATGAGAGAAATGACTAATTCAAGCTAAAGTGATGATATTTAATTTTCTATATTTCTCTGCAGTCATACCTTCTTTTAACTTGAAATGATCTTTGCCTATGTTTAATTCTTTACATACTCACTCACCCTTATTGCAATGATCTGAAATTGTGTTTTTGTACTGTTACTTTTTAATTTAGTGAGCATGAAATAGTACTAATGATTACTTCAGTTATTTTAATACTTCAATGTGCTCTCTTCTTTTGTCATAGATTTCTTCGACCCAGGCCTCAGGTAAAAAGGAGCACTGCCCAGTCTGACTATCTTGGTAAACAAAAAAGCAAGAGAGCTAGTATATACATATAGTATATACGTGTGTGTTTGTGTGTGTGTGTCTGTGTGTGTGTGTGTGTGTGTGTGTATATATATATATATATATATATATATATATATATATATATATATATGTGTGCGTGTGTGTGTGTGTGTGTGTAAATATTCAAAAGGTTAGCTGACAGGGCTAAATTATGAGTTTTTTAGTCACAGGGTCTGCTGAAAGAACTTAGCAACAAAGCCAGGAGAGAGACAGAGTTATGTATTTTTCAATTTTTTTTTTTGTGGGAGGAATGGGTGATGGATCCTGAATGCCAACAGACCACTCTGAATAGTATTTTGAACATCACCTCAATAATCTCTAAGAAGCTATGGATCCATTTCTTGTAAGGGATGTGAAGATGTACAGCAGTTTTTGTAAATGGAAGAATCATATTCATAGGTTATTTTAACAGATACAAGGCTTTGGCCAATTAGAATCAGATTACCTATGCCCACAGTTTAAAATGGATGCGAGAGTGTTATAGCAATTAAGTCTTTCTCTGAGTACTGGAGCTTTTCTTCGTATTTTAAAAAGAGCAGACATAATGCTGCTATAAAAAATGGTGTTGAGCACTGTGTTGGATCTATATCTCCTCTAGTGAAATGAAGCGAGCGAACATGTTCACAAGCTATCAGAAAATAAATTAATTCAAAGCAACTACAGAACATTATCTTCTGCAGTCACTGCCTGTAAAAGGAGGGATGTCTCAGGGCTCAGTCATTGGTGAGTTGCTTTTTAAACTTCTTCAAACTCACTGTCTTGGACCGTAAATAAGAAAAACACACTTATTTAAGAAAATAATTATTTTATAGGACTCGCATAACGATAACAGTAACTTTCTATCCAAACTACCCAATAGCTTTTGTCAGGTTTCCAAGGGTTGTGTCATTTGGGGCTTAAAGTTAGTCTGTAGAAAACTAAGACAATGCAATCTGGGGCACACTAATGACTGAGTGGTGTTACAGTGTACAGTCCCAATGGAACACAATTGGAAATAGTGCAGAAGGATATGAAAGTAGGAGTATGGTTATCCTTAGAATTAACCAATGTCCATAAGGCCATAACTATGACTCAAGCCCTCCTTACCACCTCCCAAACCATCTCTGGCCTTTCAGCAGTAAATAAGCAGATTTTTCTATATGTACCAAAAAATATTCTACCAGTTATTTTAGCAGCTAATGCTACACAGTAAAATGACTCTTGGCAGAGCAAAATAAACTGACATTTTATAACTGGACCATCAAGAAAGAGCATGCATACTTGTTCTGCTATACATACTGATGGGTCTCTACTAATTATACTGTGAGCAAAACCAGTCATCATCACATTGAAATATAATCTTATCAAATCGGTTTATTTCAATGACTGTTAATCCTTACACAGACTAATGAAAATAATAATGACCGAAAACACTTGGATACAGGATAAACAGGATCAGGACACCTAGCTGTAACATTTTGCTGCTAGGTATACTGTTTAGCAGCATTCACGATTCAAAGTCCCCAAACCTAAAACTCTCTTTGAAATGACTCCATACCTACACTAATAATGCATTTAAAAGCTTAATGCATTTCAGTTTATTGAGGCCTTCTGCCCAAATACAAGAAACCCCACAAAATGCATTCTCATCCATGGAGTTGTGGCTTACCAATTCACAATTATTTCTAAATGAAGATGAAATATAAGCTAATGCGATTTTTATACTTAAATACATCTTAGACTACACTCTTGTAGCAACCAGCCAGTGTCTGTACACTTTCATACAGCAGTTACTGGCATGATAAACTACTTTTGTCTAACACTGAATCTGTTCACTGAACCAGTAAACAACTTTCGCTCTCTCATATTCCTCTGTTTCTCTTTCCTAACACAACTTTTTTCTGCTTAACAATTTCTAATCATACTTCTCTCATGCAAAAAAACTACTTAGTCTTAGCCTCCTTACTAATATGTAAGGAAACTGAAACAATACTCTTATAAATAACATGTATATGTTAAGAAAACTAAACCAATTCTCCTGTATGTAATTTGTGTACAAATCCAACAGAACTCCTGTCTATACTCTTGAATTTTTGCTCTATCTGTATCTAATTGACTTTTTTGTATTGGTTTTATCAGATATTACTGCCATTTTTGTGGAACGTTTCTCCATAGGCCTCAGTTGAAAAAAGGACACCAGCCTAATTGGACTATTAAAGTTAACAAATGCAAAATAAATAAATGTCACACACGGTAAACACAGACACCAAATTCATCAGCAGTACATCAATCACACCTCTCTAAGGCCATCACAATATACATAATCCATCATACAATAAAGTTCTAAAGATTAACTTGGGTAAACCTCAAAGACCTCCAAAACACAAGCACAAAGCACATTCATCATAAGCTTAGTTACTCACATAGCACAAGGAGTCCCAACTCACAAAAGCTGAGCCCATAAGGCAGGCATCAACCCAACCAAGCGTTCTTGTTATAAGTGATGATTGAAAGACATATAGATGTGCCTCTTACCAAGCTGAGCAAGGAAAGAGTGATAGTTGCTTGTCAAGTGCCAGGATCCATCAGATTACGCATGCATTCAAGTCCTTGAACAGCAAGTGCCAGTGACTCTGTCATACTTCATGGCAATGTCAACAACTTGAGGTGTACCTCCTTGGATTATATGAACAGAGACATGACAGAGCTCTCAGACTATGTGCCTAATGCTGGTATGAGCCTAGCATTGAGCAGCATTCATCCTTCTCCAAGGTTAATGTGGCGATGTGAGCAAAAAAATAATTGACTTCAACAACTGGCTTAGTTTTTGGTGTCATTCAAAGGGGATCCAATATTTGTCAGCTGCTTGATTCATTATATTGCTAGGTTTATCAGGAGAGCCTTCCCTAAAAAAAGGCTTTATGGGGTGGAGAATATATTTGCACTAATCAAAACCTTAGCGGGGACAGTTACAGGCCATACCTGGTGAAGCAGCATCATGCACTACAGCTTCTTCATGTCCAAATACCCATCAGAAAGGTCCCACACCATATATTAGCTACCTACAGAACTCCATCTATGACAAAAGAAACCACAACGCCTGTTTACAGGAACCAGAATCACCCAGTATTAAACCCAATACTATTTTCCTAGGTGATCTAAACTATCCAACTACAAACTGGGAAACCTGCACCACCACTGGGGCCCAATCACGGAGATTCCTGGACTTTGTCAATGCACATGCCCTGAAACAAACTGAGCAACCACTATGAAGAATAACATCTTTGATGTTGTCCTTATTAATATTGGAACATCTCGCATCATCACTTGCATATCTTCATCATTTGTTAGGTCTGACCATAAAGCAGTCTCCTTTGAAAGAAAAATGAAAACAGAGATCCCTTCCGCCCAAGGTAACTTTAGAAATGTATTTTCTTAAGTGATACAAATTCCCACTAAACCCAGCTAATTCCACTGAATACACAGAAATGTACACCACCATACTATGCCAGCATGTAAACAGTTGTATAAATGCAGCTGTACCCCACAGGAACAAATGCAGGTCAAAACCCCAGAAAATGACCCATGTGGTAGAAGCGTAATATCAGCAAGTGTTATCATAAAAGGAAAAGAATTTTGACAAAATGTAAGAAGAATTATTCTCAGAATGTTAGAGACCTTGCCACAAAAATAAACTCAGGAGCTTAATAAAATCCACCAAAACCAAGAATGAGGTTAAAATAGCTACCGAAGCCAAAGACAATGACAAGGCATGTTTTAAGTGATGTTTATAACCTCAAAAGTACAATACAGCAATGCACTGAGCTGATTGTAAATTATGTTGCCTACAGTGAGGATGGAGATAAAGCTAAGCTACTAGACAATAAATTTAGGTCTAACTTTACCCCTCTCTCCCCTCTACCTGCCCCTCAAGATAATCTTGAAACTGTCTCACCTCCAGCTTATCACACAAGACCAAGTCCTAAAATTGCTACAAAAAATAAAAAATACTGTACCGATGGGTCCTGATAATATCCATAGATGCATCTTAAACATCATGAACGATGATTTAGCCACACCCTCAGTCACTGTCCAATCTCAGCCTCCATTCTGGTTTTGTACCAAATGAATGAAGAACAGCTACAATCATTACCCTGCATAAGGGAGGATCTTTCATAGATCCAGGCAATTACAGACCCATAAGTTTGACCAACCTCATACGCAAAGTCATGGAAAAACCTATCCTCAGATTAATCAGTCAGGACACAGGGAACCTCCAAATACTGGACCTGTCAGGGGCAGGTCATGCTTACTCAACCTGGTTGATTTTTTTTAAAAGGTCACCAAAGCAATGGATGAAAACAAAACAGTACACATCACATATCTCAACTCGGCCAACACTTTTGACACAATTCCTTACTCAGGCATAGTAAAAAAGCTACATAAACTAGGAATTAACCTCTATGTCACCTGATGGATTGCCAAATGACTCACAGATAGGATGCAGAAAATCAAAATGGGGAAGTTACCTCCATATAGAGACCAGTCGCCAGTGGAGTCCCCCAAGATACTGTGCTGGAACATTTCCTGCTTGGCATCTAGTTTTCTGAAGTAAAAGCCAATACCAAAGAGATCTGTCTGACTAAGTTTGCAAATGACTACAAGCTAGCAGCAGTCACTGAATCCCCAAATGACTTAGACATTCTGCAGGATGGTTTGTTTCAAATAAATAACTAGTGTCAAAATCATGGTCTGAAACCAAATGCCAAAAAAATTATTAATGCATATATTTATATCTGTATCTATACATGCACATGCACACACACACACACACACACACACATATATATATATATATATATATATATATATATATATATAAATATATATATATATATGTATATGTATATGTATCTGTATACAGATATAGATATATTAATAGCAGCTTTGTGGTATACTGGGCAAGCTGCACAAAATGCAAAGCATTCTGCATAGGAAAAACAATAAACCTTCTCAAGATAAGAGTGACCAAACACCTCTCAGACATCAGGCTTAAAGACTTCAACAACCCACTATCTAGTCTGGTCTGCAGAAACTATGAAAAGTTTGTATTTCATGTCTCAGACAGACTCGCACTGGGCCCATTACAAGGCGATTTGAATGCAAATCTAACAAAAAAACACCCAAAAAACAAAACTCAAATGGCAAATTAAAAGATGTCCACAGATAAACAGTGCCCAAAAAAACAAGTATCAAGGTTAAAATAAAATGGACACTGAAACACGGCTGATGAATACTAAGTTGCCGGCACAGAAACAGCACTCAGATAAAAAAAAATAACACTTTTATTACCAAGGTAAGCACTTTCACTTTAAATTAAATGCTTCTTTAGACCATGTAATGCCATTAAAACCAATCTTATATATATATATATATATATATATATATATATATATATATATATATATATATATATAATTTGTTTGGGTGGCAAAAGCCAGGGTACTGTTTGGCTAGGCTTATATAGGCCCTAGGGCCAATAGCCTAGTACCTACCTATGAACCTATATAAACAAACAAACCATTCAAAAACTAATAATCAATAAAAACATAAATTATTCTTGTTTGCCGAGTAACAAATAAAAAAATAGACAGTATTAACCAATCACATGCTCTAATTCACAGTTACAATGCATCAGTATGACCGCCATCAAAATTGAAATGATCTGATTCACATTCCATCTGTAATATTGCATATCAGATCGCTCAACTAACTTAACTAAATTAAAATTCATCCTAGAACCTATATTCTAACATAAAACATTAAAATAACATATCTCACTTAAAATCTCTAAATATATACAGACTGGTGAGTGGAACAGCATCAACATAGTTTCATAGTTTAGTACTAGGCTATCTGCCCTGGGGCATTTGTAAGCCTAGCCATAGTGATGTGGCTTTCGCCACCCCATGAAATGGTACAAAAATGTACAGAATAGATTTAGAATACTGTGCCTCTGTCTAGTAGTGACACAATGAAGGCCCCCTTATATAATAGAATTAGTTTAATATGCCCCTGTCTAGCAGTGACACAGATGTGACCCCTGGGTTAAACTTACGATCTCCCATCCACTCATCAAGATTTCTCTTGAAGAGAGTCAGTGAGGGGCTCTGCCTAACATGAACTGGGATCTTGTTCCAAAGCATGGGAAGCCTCTGGGTTATGAATCTATCCCTCCAGCATGTCCTATTCATACTTGTGCCGAGGTTTAAGTCTTTAGCTCTCGTGGTCCTGATGGATTTGGATTTTTTGAAGTGGAGCATGTCCATCAGATCCTGATTGGACATGGCCTTGTACGTCAGGCAGAGATCACCTCTGAGCAGGCGGTATGCTACTGAATAGAGCTGGAGTTTCTTTAGTCTGAATAAGACATATGTTGGAGACCCTTGATATTCTTGGTGAGGTACTTTTGTGGTCTCCCCAGCTGTTGCAAATGCCGGGTGAGGTACATACCAAATGGGGCATTGTACTCAATCATGGGTCTGATGAGGGAGGAGTATAGGGGCACAATGACATCCTTGGATCTGGATGCGAATCCCTTCATGATGAAGTGTGCAAGGTAGAATGTTTTTCTAACCACTTTGGCAACGTGGGTGTCAAATGAGAGGTCGCTGTCGACTTGGGTCCCTAGGTCTCTGATTACTTTTTCCGTACTCAGTGGGTTGCTGTCTATGTGATAATTTGTGGGTACTTTGTTTTTCCCAAAGGGGATGACTATACATTTTTTGGCATTTAGTTTAAGGCCGTGACTCTGGCACCAGTTGTCTGTTTCTGTGAGGCCTTTTTGTAGGATGTATGTGTCCGCTGGTGTATCGACTATGGCGTCTAGTTTGCAGTCATCTGCGAACTTTGTCAGACACAACCCTCCCATGTTTGCTTTAACATCTGAGAAATAAATGGGACACCACTTGTGACTGGCTTTGAGTCTGACATTGCTCCAGTGATTTTAACTTTATGGGTTCTGTCCTTTAGCCAGTTTGCAACCCATCTAGTGACATAAGGGTTTACATTTAAGCTGGTGAGCTTATCTATGATGCCTGAGTGGGGTATTGTGTTGAAGGCCTTAGCCAAGTCCAGGTAGGCTGTATGGACTGCTTTGCCCTCATCAATGGCTCTAGTGACTGTTTCGAAAAAGTCAACCAGGTACAAAAGGCAGGATCTGCCCTTTACAAAGCCGAACTGGGTGGGGTCAAGTGTCTGTAGGTCCCCTATGTCTCTGTTTATGAGTTCCATAATGATTCTTTCCATAGCTTTGCAGACCAGGTTGGTTAAGCTTATGGGGCGGTAGTTCCCAGGGTCTGTAGAGGTACCCCCTTTGTGGAGTGGGACCACTGTTGCTGTACGCCAGTGTTCAGGTACATATCCTGTAGTAAGGCTAAGGTTAAATAGCATTTTTATGTGCGGGTTTAGCTCCTCTTGGAGTTCACGTAGCACGCAACCCGGGATACCGTCGGGTCCCATTGATGCTATGTTTTTAGCTTTGTTGAGGGCGGTTCTCACTTGGACATCTGAGATGACAGGGAGATTACATTCAGCTGGGATAAGTATTTCTTCTTTTGGGGGTGAGGGAGGGGAGAAATTTGTATTGAACCTGTCAGCCAGAATGTTGGCAATATCTGTGGGTTCAGTGTATTTTTTGTTGTTGTGAACTAACTCTGAGCATATCTGAGGGTTTCCGCCCAGGTTTCTAACATAGCTGAAGAAGGCTTTGTGGTTATCTTTAGTGTCCTTAGTGATTTTTCTCTCAAAGTTGGCCTTGGATGTTTTTATGAGAGAACGTAGTTTTCTGCTAATGTTGATCAGAGATGTCTTCCCTTTATGGGATTTTGCTCTGTCGTGCAGTAGCTTCCTTCTTTTGTTATACAATTTGTTAATGGCTGAGGTCCACCAGACAGGACGCTTGCCTTTGGTGGAGAGGGACTTGGATTTATTTGGGATTGCATGATCCATGCATTCTTGGAGATGTCCATAGAAAGCATTTGTGAAGGATTTGGCATTGTGGGATGTAGTATCCACTGGCCCAGTGGGCTTAAAGGATACCATCTCAGTCTTAAGAAGAGTGAAGTCTGCTTTTGAGAAGTTTTTCACTGTGGTCTTTTGTGCTGGGGGTGGAGGTGGGATATGTATATCCAGGGTGATTAGTTTGTGGTCAGATCTCACTAGTGAGGGGTATACCTCCGGTGTGGAGCATTTTGTCCCCATGTTTGTGATTATCAGGTCCAGTATATTATCTCCCCTAGTGGGAGAGGTGACTAGTTGTTCCAGTGCATTTGAATTTATGAATTCCAGGAACCTTTGGGCTAGGGTGTTAGGGCTAGAATAATGTACCCAATCTATGTTTGGGTAGTTGATGTCTCCCAGTATGATGGTATTTTGTGATACATTCATATCCTCCAATGTCTTCAGGAAGGCTGAGTGGGGTTCCTGAGATTGGGAGGGTGGTCTGTAACATGCTACCAGTTGTATAGCAGTTCTGCCTATAGTTAGTTGCACCTGTATGGTCTCTGATGCTTCATGTGTTGCTACTAACCTGGAGGTGTGGGTGTCCTTGATGAATATGGACACTCCCCCTCCCTTTGTGGTTCGACCTGGGTTTTGGGGCCGAAAAGCATGATACGAGGTATAGCCTGGTAGTGCTGGAGTGCTCTCAGGAGCCTTGAACCAGGTTTCAGTTATTGCACAGACATCGATGTTCTCCATACTGAGGAGTGCATCGATTGCCTGCATCTTGAGATTTAGACTTCTGGCGTTGAGCAGCATTACCCTTAGTTTTTTTCATTTTTGTTTTCTAAGGAGGTGGGTTTGTCTTTTGAGCCTTGCCTAAAAAAGGCACTATGGGGGTGGCAAGAGCCTTGGCCAATATCCGGAAGCCCAGTGGTGACAGGTGCAAGCCGTCCCTTGCGAAGCAGCGGTGCTTGTCCAACATGTCATCCCAGGCAGACAGACATTGGACCCCCTTAGAATGACACCAGTACTTGAGCCAATTATTAAAGATGATAATCTTGTCTTTGTATTGTGGCATCATTCTTGGTGAGGGCAAGATGCTGCTCAGGGTCAGGGTCATACCAGCCTGGGCTACATAATCAGAGAGCGCCTCTATGTCTCTTTTCATGTAGTCCAGGGAGGTATGTCTCAGGTCATTCACGCCAGCATGGACAATGACGGAGTCATATTTGTACTTGCTTTGGAGTGACCTGAGTGCGTGTGTTATATGGTGGATCCTAGCTCCCGATAGGCAGCTCACAGTCACCCTCTCCTTGTTCAGCCTGGTAAGCGGGACATCAGTGTGTCTGACTATAGAGTCACCTATTACTAGTGTATCAGGCATGGTGTTTGGCCTTAAGGGCTGTGATTGGTTGACACACTGATTTATTGAAGTATGTGTTGCATGTGTTTTGTTTTGAGGTGGTGGATTTTTGGATGTCTGCTTTGGGAGCCTCTGTTGTTTTGGTAAGTTTTTTATTAGAGCCTCCAAGTACGTCATTGTGTTTTTATGTGTTTGGTTTGCAGTTGTGGTGGGTCTATGTAGGACTGGGTTTGATGTGTGTGTGGTTACCATCTCCTCCTGTCTGGTCATGCCAGCCCTAAGTTGAGAGAGTTCAGCCTCCAGTTTGGCTATATAGTTGCATCTCTCACATATATTTGTGTTTGTTGGGAGGAGGAGAGGGTTTGTCTGTGTACATGAGACAATTGTAGCATTGTCTCAAGATACCCAGAGTAACCAGTTGAACTGGAGAGGACGCCAGCAATCTACCACTCGACATGCTAGAACAGTATAAGGGAGTGTTGTGCCTTTAAGGGAAGTGGATATTCACAGGGGTGGTAGGTGGATGTAGTGCTTACTTAGTACGAGAGTGCTTACTTAGTAGAAAGTTTTGAGAACAAGTGCTAGGCTTATAATATAGGGAGTAGTCTGATTATACTAAGAGTAGAGCTTCCTTAAGGGAAAATTTGAAGAGCAGACTTGGCGGAGCCAGAAGAAGTTTAACCTTGTTTAACCGGCGCTGCGCTATGCGCACAATCACGCAAACGTGGATTTTAAACAGGGAACTACAAAAGAGCTAGAAATGGTCCAAAACAACCAATTACTACAGCTCTTGTGCTGAGGTCACTTCCTGCCGGGACAGGTAGGCTGCTCAAGGCTCCCCACTCCCACTGGTGAGCAAAGAAACTTCCTTCTATCCAAGTAAGGAATGGACAACACAGGAACTACACCACAGCCCAGAATACAGCAATGCCTGTAAACTGGTCTAAACTAGTCGAGGAGAGGCAGGAAAACAAGGATTTTTTTTGTTTTTTTTGTTTTTTTGATAGAAACACACAGAAAATGCAGAGACAGTGATAAATCAGTTACACAGGCTAGCACACTTTAGTGGGCAGCCTCAACAGTTAAATTAAACAAACAAATAAACAAACTTTCGATCAAATTTGACTAAAAAGTAACTTTGAGTGCAGATTTTAAAATAATGCAGCAAACAGCTAAAAAAACAGTTTAAGCTTGTTAAGGGTAAGCTAGAGAAGCTATTTCAAGCAAAAAAACAGCAAAGATACTTAAATCCAGAAAGTAGTCGCTTTTCTGAGTTCTCTGTAGCTAGGACCACTCTGCAGGACCACGAGGAGCTTGTCTGAGTAGTATAGCCAGAAAAAAACACCCAGAGGCGGATTTTAAACAGGGAACTACAAAAGAGCTAGAAATGGTCCAAAACAACCAATTACTACAGCTCTTGTGCTGAGGTCACTTCCTACAGGGACAGGTAGGCTGCTCAAGGCTCCCCACTCCCACTGGTGAGCAAAGAAACTTCCCTCTATCCAAGTAAGGTAATGGACAACACAGGAACTACACCACAGCCCAGAATACAGCAATGCCTGTAAACTGGTCTAAACTAGTCGAGGAGAGGTGGGAAAACAAGCATTATTTTTTTGTTTTTTTGATAAAAACACACAGAAAATGCAGAGACAGTGATAAATCAATTACACAGGCTACAGCATAATCATAATGAAAAAAAAATCACATAAAAATACATACGAAATACCTAAAACAAGTGCTCTTCCAACCTTACCCAACTCAAAACATCACATATAATATGATATAAGCCCTAAAATAAATAAACAATGAAACTAGAGGAGCTATCATAGCTACTGTAGATCAATATATGTGTATATACCTTTAAGAAGGTATCCAAGGGCTTGCACAAATGTATAACAACTGAACATGTGCAAGTCAGACTGCCATTTTGTAGTTAGTTGTTGAGATGTAAGCATGTATGTATGTAAGATCTGTCAGTTAACTAGTTCATTTGTATTTAATGATGCTGCTATTCACCCTGATGTGTTTCTATGTATTAAAGCATCTAAACGAAACCCCAAGCATTCTAGTCATATGTGTTCGAGACAAACAAACGAGATGGTGTCAGAAGCGGAATGTCTAAAAGGACATGGTGTCAGAAGAGGCATATCTAAAGGGCATGGAGTCAGAACCGGCATATACAAAGGGTATGAAGCTAGAGACGGCTTGGCTAAAATGACTAGAGGCACTTGCTTAGATGCTGGTGGAATACAGACGACTGGATTATCCCTAAAATGAGTAAACTTCGCAAAACAGGTCAGAAACTAATTTCAAATATTAAAACTTGTTCAGCACTATTTCTTTTCGGATAATATGAAGTGGGGCATACAAAACGTTCTAAATAATATTTGCGTAAATGGATATGTACGATATTGATAAAATATTCAAATTAATACAGAAAATGTTTGAAATAAAGTCCGAATTGCATAAAACAAATAAAATAAAAGGAAAATGACCGCATTTTCATGAAGCATATATTTTTCATATTAATCAAGGTTATTTGACTTATCAGCAGTGTATAAAGTGTTTGCTCGCTCTCTCTAAACGTTGAGCAAAAACTATTATCTCGATCTCTCTAAAAGTTGAGCAAAAACTATTATCTCAATCTCTCTAAAAGTTGAGCAAAAACTATTATCTGTATATAAATCACAGGTGGTCTTACACAGACAAATTGAATACCTTAATATGGGAATTTGACTCAGGGAATATCAAAGGGCTCCAGAACAAAAAGAAAAGAAAACTGTTTTTACATCTTATCTTGCAGGCAAAAGCAAACTTTATACTAGTTCAGGAAATACATCTAACCCTTGAACAACAGTCAGAGATTAGGGAAAAAAGTGGATAAGAGAAATTATAGCTTCTGAAGGTAAAACCAATAGTGCAGGTGTAGCTATAATAATTAAAAAGCAATACCAAGACAAAATCATGGAAACCAAAATAGACAAAGAAGGGAGATGGTGTTATGTAACCCTCTCAACTCCTGCATTCCTTAAACCCATTTTATTCCTAAATATCTACACTCCTTGTAATAATCAACACTCCTTTCTTGCTACATTATACCCTATTCTAAGCCAATACCAAAATCACTATATGATTCTAGGAGGAGACTGGAACGCGTACCAAAATCCAAAGCAAGATAAGTCAAGTATACCCCTATCGTATAATAAACAAACGTCTCTAACTATAAAAGAACTTAAATATGACTTCAATCTGTATGATCCCTTTAAATATGGAAACAATCCAAATAAAGCAAATAATTTTACGTTCTACTCCAATTGTCATAAAATGTGGTCAAGAATTGATTTTTTCTTAATTTCGGGAGCACTAATTACGTTAGACCCTAAAGTGAACATACATGCTAGGTACCTCTCTGACCATTCCAAAATTACCTTAAACTTTAATGGAAACCCCAAAAACTACCCATTAAAAAGAGGATATAATTGGTCCCTGAACCCCAATCTATTAACTAAAAAAGAAATAATCAATGAGATTCAATCTATTCTTAAGTTAACTCTGGCTAACATTATGAACCATCAGCTCCCCCGGATATTGAATGGGCAGCAATCAAAGCTCAAATTAGGGGAATTTTTATTCAAAAAGCAACTTATTATAAAAAAACTCAAATCAGAGAGGAGCAGGCGCTGGAAACAAAAATAAAATCACTTGAACATCACCTAACTTCAATACTCAAACAGAAACAGAACTACTGAAATGCCAAAAGGACCTCTACCTTTTACATAATAATAATTTATCTTTCCATGAAACCAAAATATTAGCTAATTATGCTAATGATGTTCAAACTCCATCTCGAGCACTAGCAAGGATTATTAACCAAACCAAATCATCCTCTCAAATTTCTGAAATATTTTATGAGAACAAAAACCATACTAAAAATGATGATATCATTAAGACCTTTGAGTTTATATATTCACAAACTTATGGAGATCAACTAATAATACCCTCAAAAGAAACCAGTACACACTTTCTCCAAAACCTTAACTTCCCAAAACTAGATCTAAAACAACAAGTAAAGCTAACTGAGCCAATCTCCATAGATGAAATAACATTAACAATTCAGCAAATGAAATCACATAAATCCCCTGGTCCAGACGGTCTCACAGCAGAATTTTATAAATCTTTTTGTCCCATTGTAGCACAAATTCTATTCCATATATTAAACTATATAATAAATAATAAAATCAATGATATACACTTTAATGCATCTAAAACTATCTTTATGCTTAAAGAAAAGGCAGACCCTAAAAATCCAGATAGTTACAGACCCATATCACTATTAAATATTGATACCAAAATCATAACATCTATACTGGCAAACAGACTAAAAAACTTAATGGTTAAAATTACTTCCATTGAAGAATCTGGCTTTATAGTATTCAGACAAATGAGCGATAATACACTAACACTAAATACACTAATCTCATATGCTAACCAAAACAACTTAAACATATATACAATTGTTACTGACGCCCATAAAGCCTTTGATAGAGTAAACACGAAATTTCTATTCCAAATTTTACCCTACTTTAACATACCCCCAAAATTTATCCAAACCTTACAAATACTATACAATAACCCTTATACATCGTTATATATAAACAAAACCTGGTCTAAAAGAATCCCAATCAAAAACGGAACCCGTCAAGGATGCCCTTTATCTTCGCTACTATTCAACTTATTTCTAGAACCTCTCTTTTTAAATATAAAACAAAATGTATATCATAACCCTCCAATAATATATAATACCAAAATTTTCTTATCTGCATTTGCTGATGATTTTAATATTTACTGCACCACACCAATTTCGGATATAAAGAAAATACTATCTGCTATTGAGTGCTTCTCGACAATATCGAATTACAAAATGACCCTCAAAAAAACTAACATTACAAAATGAACCTCAAAAAAACTAACATCTTCCCCTTAAAAAACCCTAAACCCTTCTCTCTTCTACCACTGGTAGGAAAAATAAAAACTGAAGAAATAATCAAATACCTAGGTATTACATTCTCTACAAACAACAAAGACTTTTACTCAAATTATATAAAACAAAAATGGAATGACATCCTACTAGACCTAAACAGATGGAAAAATCTAAGACTACCATTCTTGGACAAAGTGTCGATAATAAAAATGAATGTCTTACCTAGATTATTATATATCTTCACGTCGTCCCAGATAACCATACCCAAGAAATTTTTCAAGCAGATTCACACTGAACTTGCTAAATTTATCTGGGATCCTAAAAAAAACAGTATTTCATATGATAAATTAATGACTCCCAAAAACAAAGGTGGCCAAGACCTCCCAAACTTTGAAACATACTACTTAATTACAAACACCAACAGAATCCTGAGGACTGCGGAACACAACCCAATGGACAAATCTTGGTACCCACACTGGTTAAAAATATACCATAACCATGCCAAAAGCCTGGATATAAAATCCCAAAGCATTACCATTTCTAAACACCAACCTAATGAAATCCTATAATTTAATAGAACCTCTTAAATACTCCATCGTATTAACACAAAAACTATTTAAATCATTAAACCTGATTCAAGCCATGATATTATTACAACCCTTACATAAAAACCCTAACCTTAAAATTAAAAACCAGACGTTAGATCTAAAACACTTCCCTTGCCTAATAAACATAACCATACAAGACATATACCCATATTTAAATTGCTCGGTCCAAGAAATAAGAAACCAAACGAACCTCCCCAAATCATATTTACTGATACTGAGACAGATTAAAGAATTGTGTACGAGTTATCTCCATAACACCATCGTTAATAATGAGCACATAGCAACCTGTAACTCACTTTGGAAGACTCTCCTCCTAAACATAAAATATACTTCATGTACTTACAAAATGATTAAAGACATTAAATTCCAGAAATATATACTCATATTGGACTATTGGAGGAAAAACGTTCCATCCACTGCTGATCATAAATTTATTCAAGCAATCAACTTAACAAGAAAATCTATATCCCTTCAAAAACTGGCTTTTACCCAACTCATGATATATAATAATGCATACTACACACCTACTATCTTACACAAATTTAACTCTAATAACTCCCCAACCTGTCCACATTGCAAAGATAAAGCGGCTGACCTATTCCACATGTTCTGGAGCTGTAAATGTGTATTCAAACTATGGAATTCCCTGAAATTGCAACTGCAAAAGATGGGCTATCAAACATCTACACTCACCTGGGAATTTATGATACTACACATCCCTCCAAATAACATATCCAAAAAACAAGCAATCATCCTGGTCAATATTTTCCTTTTAATGAAACTTTATATAGCTACCAACTGGCTTAATCCAACCAAGAACTCTTGGGAGAACTTTAGAGTATTAGCGATTAAATATATACTAGCCCATAAAATAACAATTAACAAAGGAACCCAAAATATTAAATCTTATAAACTCTGGGAACAGATTTTTAATATCATACTTGCATAAGTTACCACATATAAAACTATTCCATCATAATTAAGAATTCTCACATCATCTGGCATTCATAAACTACAGAAATAGTTATTTGCTTGTAAGAATTTACCTTTATTAAGCATATTGAGATAACCTGTTGTATTCTGTTGAATTGTGGAAGCATCTATGTATATAGTGTAAATAAGATTGTTTGATTTACTTCCTCTTGTTTTAACCTGAATGCAGAACATTTGTGTAACATCCAATTATTTCCGTTTGTATATGCAACATCTCAGTTTCTCATCTGTTATATTGTAAAAATAAATAAACATTATTGAAAAAAAAATAAAGTGTTTGCAAGTTTGTGCAGTGTTACAGTAAAGTTATTTTGCAAAAGTACAGCCATTACAAGGCATTTCATAGAGTACAGTCATTACAGAGCTTATTTCACAAAGTACAGTATTTCAAAGAGTTTATTGTGCATTTCAATGTTATTACAAGTTCACAGAATACTTTATACATAATTACAAGTGCCATATTTTCAGTGTGTCTGTGTATACTTTGTGGGCATGGCAGACTGATTTTGAAAAACCAGTGCACTTGTGTTTGACAGTAATATTGCTGAGAACTGGAGTGTGTTTGAGCATGAGAATGACATTTTCATACAGGCTGCATTTTCTGATAAAGATGACCATACAAAGGCATTTATTCTACTTAATTTAGGTAGATCAGAAGCCATAGAAAGGGAGCGTTCATTTGTGTATGCACCTGCTATCTATACAAGAGAAGGGGAAAACCATCATATTGTTGCACCAGCTGAGTCAAGGGAGGACCCAGAGTGCTTAAAACGTAAATTTAGAGAAATGTGTAACCTCCTGACAAATGTTACTATGGAAAGGCACTTATTTTACACAAAGGATCAAACGCCTGGTGAAACTTTTGCAGCATATATAACTGACCCAAGAAATAAAGCTAAAATGTGCAGATCTGGTGACTTAAGGGATGAGTTGATAAAGGAAAGACCTGTGTGTGGCATAAAAGGTGATGCTGTGAAGAAGATTTTCCTTCGTAACAGTGATTTAACTTTGAATAAAGCCATCGAGAAGTGTCAGCTATACGAGCTCACAGAAAAGCACACAAATATGCTTACAAATGAGAATAGCTCTAGAAGGCACAGTGATAAAGCTCATATTGATAGTATGCAGCATGTGGTTAAAAGAAACAGGCCCAAGCACATATCAGCATCTTTAACCCCTGCAGCGCACACTGATAAACCTCAAAACTTTCTAGCAAGTTCTAAGGCAAACTCTGGAAATCACACAGTCTTAGTAAAGCATAAGAGTGAGTCAGCAAACCCAAAGCATGGCCCCAGACCTAGTTTCATTGCCAGCTGTCATAATTGTGGTGGAAGTCATAAATCTAAAAGGGAGAAGTGTTTAGCTTTTGGTCAGCAATGCCACAAAAGTAATAAATGGAATAATTTCAAAAGATTTTGTAAATCAAAAGGTCCACATTCTTTTATTAAAATGCAACATTTTAAGAAACAAGTTGATCAACTAGAAAGCTATGGAGTAGGGTTGCAGGCCACTCTTTATGTTGATGGTATATTAGTGCTTTATGAAACAGTCAATGCAGTAGATTTAAGGGCAAAGAATGATGTATTTTGTACTGTTTGGATAAAAGGCAAACCCATTGATCTCAAAGTAATCAAAGGTTCCAAGTACAATGTTATGTCTGCAGAAACATTTGCTAAAGTGTGTCATGGTGAAAGGCTTGATTTGGCAAGGTGTGAGAAACTTGTTGCTTATGGAGGTGAAGAATTTCAGACTGAAGGCTCAGCAGTGCTTTCATGTTACTCTGCTGGGAGATGCTATGACTTACTATTTTAGGTGGTCAAAAAACATGCCCAGTCATTATTAAGGCTCAGACACAATTTGAAACTGGGACTGCTTTCATTTAACAAGGAAGTTCACCATGTTAGCTTAAAAGATCACTACTCTAATTTTGCCCAGCACATTTTTTCTACCTATGCTGGATCTGTTTAAAGACAAATTAGGCAAACTTCCGGTTGTGCACTCTATGAGGTTAGACCCAGAGATCAGTCCAGTTGTCTGGGCAGCACTTAAAGTTCTAATAGACATGCAGGGCAGAGTCAAAGCTGAGCTAGATAAAATAGTGCAACAAGATGTAATTTGTCCAGTTGAAACTCCAAATGAAAGGGCATCTTCCATGGTGGTAGCTCATAAGAAAAGCTCAAATGACATCAGAATATGTATTGACCCATGAGATTTGAACAAAGCACTACAAAGACCTCATCATCCAATGTGCACACTAAAAGAATTTGCAGCCTTGATGCCAAATGCCTCTATTTTTTCTGACTTAGATGCAGAGAGTTCATGTTGACAAATTCAGTTTGCCAAAAGATCCACAATGCTCACTACTTTCAGTAATCCATTTGGCAGGTACAGATTTTTGAGAATGCCATTTGGGATAAATTCTGCAAGTGAAGTCTTTCAGCATGCAATGCAGCAAATATTTTCTGGGTATCCTTGCGCTATTATAGTAGATGACATATTAGTAAGAAGTTGTGATGAAGCTGAATACGACAGAAACCTCAGAAAAGTTCTAGAAAGGGCACGTCTCCCCTGGCCTCCACTGAAAAAAGGCAACAGCTCAGATGGATTATCCTGGTCAACAAATGTCAAATAAATAAAATAATAAAGACAGACATTTACATTGAAAGGAGTAACAAAAAAAATGTCTTTGGAATCCAGGAAGAGATGGCTTGTTTAGAAACTGACAAACCTAAAAACCTGGGATGAAAGGAAACAAAAAGCTACTCAGACATGCAAATGACTTATTTAAAGTCTATTGATCTGTCTATGCAAATCCAAGGTGTGAAGAACCTTTTCATTAGCAGACTGCTGAGAAGGAAAAAAGGAGGGTAAATTTATATACTACTTAAGAAACAACTCAATGACCACCTTGCACATAAAAGAAGGATTAGTAAGAAGAGATACCCTGTCCCTGTGAAAGAAAATAAAAACAAAAAAGGAAGAACAGTCATAAGGGCCTGAAGTTCAGATACTCTTTTAGCTAAAGTAGGGGCCAGAAGAACAATAATCATCTAAGTACAATGTTGCAAAAAGGCTGAAGCAGCAGGTTCAAAAGGAGCCTGAGTCAATTTTTGAAGAACAAAACTGAGATCCCAGGAAAGCGGAATAGGCTTCTTGGGAGGCCTGATATGAAGGATGCCTTTAAGAAATTGTTTGACCTCAAACTTAGAGGCTAGAGGAGTAGTCATGGACAGACAAGCAGGAATAGCCAAGAGGTGAGCTTTGACTGAAGAATATGCTAACCCAGCATGCAGCAATTCACACAAACAAGATAGAAACAGAGGGATCCCTACTGATAAGGGATCTTGGTTACAAGAGAGGCACCAGACAGAAAATCTCTTCCATTTTGATAAATATAATTTCCTGGTAGTGGGTTTTCTGGCCTCCTGCAAAACCTGAAGCAAGTTCTTAGAAAAGAGGTGCCTAAAAGGGATCAAAATCCTATCGCCCACAGCGTCAGTTGAAGGATAGGCAAGTGAGGCTGGATAAGAGACCCCTTATCTTGTTTGAGAAGATCCACTCGGTGAGGGAACTTGTGGCAACTGCCTGTAGGTAAGTGAAAAAGAAGGGAGGAACCAATGCTGTCTGTCCAAAATGGAGTCACCATCAAGATGTTGTGGAAGTCCTCCTTGATCTTGTTCAGGACCCTTGGAATTATGGGAAGAGGAATGGTGGAAGCCATAAACCCTAGAACCCTGAGAAAATCCACTGTGACTAGGAACAGAATAGAGGAAGCTGTTCAGAGGGGAGGCAAAAAGATCTATCAGAGGAATACCCACCAATGGACAATGTTGAGAAACACATCTTTGTTAAGCATCCATTTGTGAACCTGCGTGCTGGACTTGTTCAAAGAGTCTGCTACTATATTCTGCTCTGAAGATGAAGATGTAGACAAAAGAGTCTATTATTACTGAGCAGCAGCACAGACCCTGAAAAGCAGAAGAGCAGAGGAAGAGAAGACCATGTCCTCACTTGCTTTTTGCATATCACATCACTGAGTATTGTTTGTGAAAATTTGAGGGGCCCTGGAAGAAACAGGGGATGAAAAGCCTGAAGAACTAAAAGGAGAGCTCTCATCTCTCTCATCTCGCTGATGCCATGTCTGTGACTGAAGCCAGATAAAGAAGGGATTGGAAAAAGGCAATCAGAGAAAGGGCCTTGGGTGAAAGTGGGGGTGTCAGCATGGAAATGGTCTGAATCCTGGAACCAAGAAAAACATGATCCTGATAAGGAACCAGGACTGATTTTTGAAAGTTTATGGAAAACCCCAGGCTTTGTAACAGGCAAACAGTAAAATTAATGTCTTGATGTAGAACACTGGGGGACAAAGCCTGGTTGAGCAGGTTGTCTAAATAAGGAAAGATCTGGACCCCTCAAATCCTGAAAAAGGCAATGGCAGGAGTGAAGCATTTGATGAATACCCTTGGGCCAGTAGATAGGCCAAATGGCAAAGCAGAGAACTGAAAATGCAAGGAAGAATCAGAGAAATGCAAATACTTCCTGAAAGCAGGATAGATGGGGGTGTGAAGGTAGACATCCTTGAGGTCCAGAGATATCAGGAAGGCATGAGGGAGAAGAAGAGGGAACAAGGTTTGAAGGGATAACATCCAAAAGGAGGAGACCTTTAGAAAGGTGTTGAGCTGAGAAATGTCCAGAATGGGGGGGTCAGGCCTTCCTCTCTGGGACCAGGGACCCTGGGATAAAATCCCCCTCCTCCCCCTCCTGGGGGAGGCACACATGATATCCTAGACCAGGACAGCCTGGAGTACTTCTGGAAAGAAAGGAAGCTGTTAAAGTGGAGTTTGTGGGATTTCCAGGGGTGGGGGTCCACAACATGAAATATCCCAGGTAGATGATGGACAAAACCCAAGAGTCGTGAGTGACCCTTAACCAGTTGGGACAGGGTAAGACAAGGGAACCAGGTTGAGAGAATGAGGAATCAAACTGTCAGATTGAACCTGGTTTGTCCTGAAAAGGAGGTTTATGAGAAGTAGGAGTCAGAGTAGACTTAGCTGGAGGTACATGCCTAGGGCCCTTTTTACCTTTGGGTGCAGAGTGAGACTGTCTGGGAACAAAATCAGATTTGGAGGGATAATCGCTCCTGGAATTTAAGGATATAAGAAACAAGTGAATGTTTCAATTCCTGCAAGACCTTGCCTTTGTCCTGGAGGGACTTGAAAGAGTTCAGCAGCAGCAGAGCATTAATGTCATCAGGCAAAGGCTGAATATGAAGCCAAGGGTAACTAACTCCTCAGAACAGAACCAAATTCAGCACCCCTAGAAGAATTAGCTGTATCATTATCATAACTATACTTAAGAGTGTCAAGCCACTTGAGAGGTACAGCCCAACAAAGAAAAGGCCAAGGCCCTCCCTTAAGAATTAGGAAGCTCAGAAGTTACCTGAGAAGCTTAAGAAAGAAGGGCTAAAACATACCTAGTCATATTTGTTTGGTAACTGATAGCACCAAAAGCCAGGCTGGTAGCAATGTAAAGATTTTTTTGCCTAGACATTCCATGGCACTACTGTCTTTTTCTGAAGGAAGTATTTTAGTAGAAGGCAAAAGCTTAGAAAGTTTGTCAGCAGAGAGCCACTTCAGAAGATTCAGCAGAAGTGCATCTATACAGAAATTTATAATCACCAGGCACATTGTAAAACTCTGTCAGGTTTCTTGGGGGGGCTGGTGCTGAGAATCACGGGCAACAGAGGCTGCTGAAAAGGAATCTAAGAAGGCAGCTAGGACTGAAGGAACAGCAAAGGGTTTGGAAGACTCCATCTGGAGGAGTTCATAATAACTGTTCTGAATATCACAAACTTGAGAAAATTCCCATTTGAAACATTCCATCATATAAGAAAGTGTCCCCAAAAGACAGTTCTTTTAAGGGAGAATTGGGACTATCAGAATCCTCTTCCTCAGACACATAATCCAAAGAAAGAATCTGAGAAGAGTATGCCAAAGACTCTTCCTCAGAATCTAAATCCTCACCAGAATACTCTTGCTAGCAGATGACCAGGGAAGAGCAGGCAAAGAGAATCATTGAGGAGGTTTTAAGGCCATCAAAGCATTAAACAATCCCTAAGTAAAATCTTGCCATTCATGTTGAGGATCTGTAACAGTAGGGAAATATGCTTGTTTTTTTTTTTCCCTTTTGAAGGACATCTGCATGAAAAAACCCTAGGAGGTTTGGACCCTTGCCAACACTCTATCAGCATAGTAGGAATCTCCTCCTAAACTAGAATTTGTGGACTCCCTCTCAGTCCCTCAGATATAATCAAAATCTGGAGCAGACATTTGTAAAGCCTCCGAGGAAGTGTGAGAAGTCAGATCCATGCCAGCCTCTGACAGGGTTGTGGTAGAGGAATCCAAAGCAACAACTGGATGATCCTCTGCTCTTTCACCATCCTCGAGACAGACATCTGGGGAAGGCTGGACAGCAGGTGAATCATAGCAGAGTTTCTTGGTCTTTTTCTTGGTAAGCAGCTGACCCTCAAGATGGGAAGACTTCACCATAGCACCTTGCGCCAACAACTTTAGATATTGGTTTTCTGGGAAACTTGACAAGGAGGAGAAATGACTAGACAGGGTACTAGGGACAAATGCTTGGCAGACAGAATACTGCATATGGTCATGACTTACACTGCTCATGACGATCTTTATGGGGAATCTGCCTCCCACACTGACATTTTCCCTTTCTGGATGACATGTAAACTCTAGAAAAACAAAAAATAGAAGAACATAAAAATAAACCCCAAAAGGACACTTATCTGAAACAGGGCCTGGTAACCAGCATGGAAGAACAGTATTCAGACCAATGTTCAAAGATGGCATTTAGACAGCAAGCAAAGAAGTTCTGAGGTATATAAGTCACCTTTACATCCTATGCCTTGCATGGGGAGCATACAAGTGACATAAGACATCTATAAATTCTAAAGGCTTTGCTATACTGGCCGGACATTGGGCTAAGCTTGGCAGGAGATCCTTACTTCAGGAATACTGCAACAGTGATATGAAAGGGCATCTATGGTTATGTCATCTTTGACGCATTAAGCTTTGGACAAAGCATATTTCTTCCTAGAAAGAAAAAAATAATAATTTGTTCCCTTTCTCATGATTTTTGTCCTGGTCATCAATGGATCAAAAGATTGGAAAAAATTTCTAAAATACACCTCAAAGCATCCAGAACTCTATGGCTTCAGAAGCCTATTGATCACCAGACCCATTTGATTAAGTTAGTGTTTTCCTACTAAGTTACTGTAGTATAGTCTCGGCTAGTTATGGTATGTTGAAAGGATGGAGAAAAAAGGTGAAGATGAATACAAAGTGTGAGAATGAGAACTATTAGAGAAAACTACTTCAGATGGCTTGGAAAGGCCAAGACAAGGGGACACTGAGAAGGCAGGGGGAACCAGAGTTCAGCAATAGTGTGTGTGTGTGTGTGTGGGGGGGTGCCATAGAATCTTCTGCCTAGTGCTTCATTTTCCCTAATGCCACCCGTGAATGAATGCATAAAGTCTGGTCATCGCAGATATTGACTACATATAAATTAGAATCAAAATGGCTATTACAAGGAGTCTCCAGCAAGCACTGATAATCACTGATGTCTCTAAGTTAAGAGGAATCATTTGATCTGACAAAAATTAATAGGATTTAGTGTATTTAATAATGACAATAGCTAACACAGTTACAACTATGATATGGAAATCTAAGGATACAACAGATGCCAGGGATGTAGTTTAAGTACTACTGGAGGAAAAACAGTTGGCAAAATGAAGCAAACTAGAAGAAAGAGGAGGAACTGGATAAGGAAACCTAAAATTAATATGCCAGTTACAAAAGTATGCTACAAAATCGAAGAAATTTAGATTGTTATATTGAAGTGTCTCCACATGTTCTTTTCATACCCCAAATAGGTTGTTTTGGACGGTCACACATGCTGCTGGTAACTCGGGTATAAATTAGATATGGGATATTTTGGCCATGCCAAAGGTTGAGTGCAATTAGAATTACAGTGACTATTACAGGGAGTCCTTGACATGAAAATATATTCAGTCAGTGATGTTTTTTAGACTATGACAAATCACTGCATTTGAGAAAAAATGAGCAGGAAATGGTCATTTTATAATCATTTAATAAAGACATTAGCTACAAAAGTTGTAACTAACATGGAAATGTCAGAATGCACCAAATTTTGGGGAGACAGGTGTTGCAGAACCGAGGGATAAACTTGTGAAATGATATTTCTGGCAACAGTATGCTTTCAGTTGTTTACCTTAGCATGCTCACAAGGAATCACTACAGTGTAACATGATGGAGGACAAATGTTACAGAATGGTTTAGGGAAGAAAATGAAAATAGATTTCTCCCTGGCTAATGGGTATCTAATATGGAATGGGATTATTGTGGAGCTGAGTTGATGGCCCAGAACTGGAGAGAAATTAAACAAAAATATTAGTAACCGCTATTCATTCAGAATATTTAGTCTGATTGAGGTTTTTTGCTGGCTGAGATGTTTATAATTTAGGATCATGATTTTTTGTGTGCACTTTTATTTTTGATACAGTTGTGTGTGCAATGGCAGTGTGTACAATACTTTTGTTTGTATGTTAATGATTATAATTTATTTTTACTATAATATCAAGTATTTAGAGGGTTGTACAATACTTTTGTTTGTATGTTAATTATTATAATTGATTTCTTACTATAATATCAGATATTTAGGGGAAACACAGCCTTATAGTTAAATTCACATCTGATTTATGATGAATATGTTATTGTTGACAAGATGTGAATGAGTAAAAGCATATAGAAAGTAGAAAACAAATATTTCACTTTTTTAAAATTAAAATTATATAGACACGTTCTTATCTATCTTCAGCAGTACTACAATCAAGTTTTAAGAAGTTTATTTTTGTAATGTGGGATGAGTTTCCCTTTAGAGGTCACAAATCATATTTTTTTTTGTTTCTTACATATATGTCAGGTACAATTTCAGGGTTAAGGACAAAGCTTCTGCCATCAGGTAATGCTTGTAGCGAATATTAGTACAGAAAAAATGTTTCTCCGTTTCCAGTTTATAGATCACGTAAGGCTATTAAAGTTGATTATGAGGTAATGATGAAAGCTGTTCCTCATACCAAACAATAACTGGGTTATTGCTACCAATCTCAATTTCTATTAAAAAACAGGAGGGGACCTCTGAGGAGGTGACCAGTCTGAACTGACTCCATAACATCTCTCTCAACTTGTAGACATTGAAAATAGGTACATTCAGCCAAAAAAATGTGGACCTCTAGTTAGCAAAAAATTTAATAGCAAATAACGCATAATTCTTTCAGCTTCCTGTAAGAATATGGGATACTGTTCAGAAACCCATTAAAAAAAAAAGAATGATAAAAATGATGACAAATCAAAGCACATTATCATTATGACAGTTAAAATATGTGGATTTTAATGAACTGCATTGCAAAATTCTACCAGCCATTTATTTTTGCCTCTTAAAAATGGAGATGCAAGATGTGTGCCCTCCTTTTTTAAATTATCGGTGCCACTAGAATGTTGGTCATATAGTGTGTTTTTCTGTCTAACAGACAACTTTAAATATGTGATGAGGGTGGTTTCAGAAAATTATGTGGATGGGTAAATCGCACCTGAAAACAGGTACAGCATGCACAGGGATAAATCAGGCCAGAATGTAGGCATGTTCCTCCAAAATAGGGACAGTTTTTCCCTAACACAATAAGTCGTAGAGGGTTACTTAAATATCATAAATGAATGCCTTTCTTCACTAATTCATGCTCTTGGAAGAACTGCAGTACTGGAAGCAAGAGACATTAGCACTCTTAATTATGACAAAACATGTAATATTAGAAAATGTTGATTAAAATCAAAAATGTTGCCGCAATGGAGGAAATATAGGCATAGTGCAAGAAACTGTACCTGTGTCATTAAGCTAACAGGGATGACATAAGGAAGTCAGAAGACTGAATAAAAAAGATCTGATTTAAGATTTAGGTATGCACGGTCAAAAGAAGCTTTAATCGAAAAGGTGACTGTATTTAGAGATCTATAAGGCCACAAGTACTGTTAGTATAATTTTGTCTGTGCTGCACACTATCATATTTAACTGGATTAAGACTGCAGTAAACAGAAGTAATAGAATACATTGATTAATAAACAAACACACAGAAGAGTACAATTTTCTACAAGTTCAGATTAAACTGATATTTGTGACAGATAACAGACTCTGGGAAGCAGCCCTAGCACTGGATTCTAAAAGTAGTAGACCTACATTTTAGAATCTGCAAGATGAGAAACTGAAAAGCAAACTGTAATATTCTAAAGCAAACTAAGTACTGCTTGCCAGAGGAGGAGGAGGACACAGTTATCAAATAAGTAAAGAATACAAGAAAGTATCTGGATCAATGACATGCACTGGTGAACAAGGAAATGGCTGTGGATGTCCAAATAAACAGGCTTTGTTCTTGCAGAACAGTGAGACAAGGGAAGATCTGAAATCTTTAAAGACAGCAACAGCTTCAGGCCCAGAACTTCATAAAAGGATAATGAAACAAGCTGCAAAAAACCTGACTTGAGTTATATATGTATATATATATCTATATCTATATATATATCTATATATATATATATATATATATATATATATATATATATATATATATATATATATATATATATATATACATATATACATATATATATATATATATATATATATATATATATATATATATATTAGTAGACTTCAACTTCAATTCGGAAATGAAAACTCAGGTAGTGGCTGACCGGCACCCATGCGAACTGCTTCTGCTTCGGGCTCCTCGGCAAGAAAGACTGATGTAATGGCATCGGCTATTTGATTTTACACCACTGACGACCTGATGTCAGTCCTGGAGCGACAACAACTGACGCAGAAATACTAAGCCTCTGATATTCGGGCTGACTGAGGGCTACCCCTGGCAGGATAACCCAAGTGTGATGACTGCAACAGTGAAACATGAAGAACATATATATATATATATATATATATATATATATATTTATATAGATATACATATATATATATGTATATGTATATTTATATAAATTATACAAAAACTAACAAAAAGGGAGAATATGTCAAAGAACTGGAAAAGCCTAAACCATTCCTTTCTATAAGCAAGAAAATATGAACCAAAAGCATAAAGAATTTTAGTCCTATTATATTATACAGAACTGGTAAAGTAAGGAAAGAAGGTTATAATTGACAGATTAAGTTAAAGATCTTATAAAGACAGGAAAATGGATTGGAGGCAACCGGCTTATACAAGGTTATTTTCTGGGAAAATATATCATACTGAATCCATACAGGTATTAATTAAGGTGGACGCTGTCTTTCTAGATTTCAGTAGTCTTTTGCATTTTGAACCATGTTGTATTGACAGGAAAGATGCGCAATCTGAGTCTTGAGCTGGTAACAATGGAATGGGTCTAAGACTGGCTAATTGGCAGAAAGAAGACAAAAGATGAATTATAAAGAAGAAAATTAGACCTTCATATAAAGGGAAGCAACATGGATTTTATTATTGAGACCAGCATTATTTGTGGGTAATCTGAGTGATGTAAGGTACTTAGGTATATCTGCTGTATAACATGTTGTGATGACATCACATTTGTAACGTGTTTTGTCAATGAAGCTCATCATGCCAAGATATAAGAATTCTTTAACCAACATAAAAGATGTGTGATAGAGAAAAAGCTGAGCTAAACTTCCCATTGATTTCACTTTATTTAAGACAAAGCAAATGTTGGGGACACTCCTTAGATAACTGAACATTAGGAATGCAACAAATGTGCTGCTATTATGTATAACAACTCCTTGACTATGATAACTTGATGCAGTATCCTACTACTAGGGCGATGTCTCTGAAATTAAAAACGGTAGAGAAATCCTTCACAAAAAAAAAAAGTAGGGCTATCTAATCTTCCTTATGACACTAGACAAAGGCAGTTATGGCTTTACTAATTATAATACAGATTAAGGGGCGATTTGATTTTTATAGAGTTTAAACATCAAGTCCTAAGGAAAACTGCTACATCTCTACTTCAGTCACTTCTACAACACCTAGACACTGTCGCTCCATTGCGCAAAATCAAGGTTAGAACCTCTACAAACCCCTGGCTCAGTAAAGATACCAAACAAATCCTCAAGTCCAGAGACACTGCCTGGCTTTACTATCAAAAAAACAAAGAAACACAAAGCCTAAGTACCAAGAACTGTGCAACTGTGCAAAAAAATGCATTAGGCTGGACAAAAAAATCCTACTACACAACATTACAAACTAAATACCAACACAACCCACAAAAATTTTGGAAAAATGTAAACCAGCTACTAAAATCCACCCAAAAGGCTGCCCCCAAACCAACCACCCCTGACACTAACTTTCCCACAGAAACACAATTCAGCTCCCACTTTGTGAACTCAATTCTATCCTTAGTATCACAGGACAGTTCCTTCCTCACTACCCCCCCCCAACACAAATAACACTAATTCAAGCTTTAACCTCAAAACAGTTTCCACCACTTCAATCAAAAGCATGCTCTCCAAACTAAAAACCTCATCAACAGCAGCCGACCTACTCCCCAGCTATTTCTTGAAACTCACAGCAGATGCTATTGCTATCTCAGTCTCCACTCTCATAAACAGATCAATTGTTGAAAACTCTGTGCCCAAAATCTGGAAAATATCCTATATGTTACACCCATACATAAAGGTGGGACCTCCACTTTACTTAATAACTACAGACCCATTGCTTTACTCTCCCCCCTGGCCAAAATCCTAGAAAAATGCATCCATACCCAGATGCTAAACTATCTCCTAGACAGCAACATCCTGTCACCTACTCAGCATGGTTTCAGACCTGCCCATAGTACCACTGCAACCCTCCTCTGCTTCACAGACACAGTAAACCGTCTCAAAAATAAAGGCCTACAAGTGTCAACTCTTTTTTTGGATATATCCAAAGCATTTGACACAGTCTCACACCAAATCCTGCTAAACAAACTAAACCAATATCATCTATCAAATTCCACTCTTACCTGGTTCCAAAGCTACTTAACTGACACGTACCAAGCTGTGAAATGGGAAAATTCTCTCGCTCCTCAGGTGCCCATAACTATAGGAGTCCCACAAGTTCTATCTTAGGACCACTACTATTCACAGTCTTCACAAATGACCTCCATACCTTCACACAGCATGCATCTATAATTCAGTATGCAAATGACACTACCTTAATCTGTGCTGCACAAAACATTCCCACCCTCCTGCAAACAACTCAGCTAGCATTCTCTGACGTTGAAAACTACCTTACCAAAGCCCAACTTATCCTCAATCTAAAGCAAACTCAGTTTATGATTATAACCAGTTCTAATAAAAACACTAACAGTCAATTCACTATCTACTCCACTAATGCTACTCCAATTGCTCCAGTGGCACAGGCTAAGCTATTGGGAATAACCATAGACTCCCACCTAAAATTTGATAGTCATCTCAACTTAACTATTAAAAAAGTACATGCCAAACTGGGGTCGCTCTACCATATCAAACCATTTCTTACCAACAACACAGGATCAGCCATTGCTCGCTCCCAACTTCTATCCACCCTACTCTATGCATCTCCCATTCTGACTAATCTCAACAAAAATTAACTAAGCAAAATGGAAGCCTGCTATAACAGAATTGCCCGCTTTGCTGCAAATTGCTCATATAGAACTCATCACTGTACTGCTTTGAGACAGCTCCACTGGCTTGAACTGCCCAACCTCCTAGCCTACAATCAGCTCTGCCTCTGTCATTCTATCTATTACCTCCCCAATAAGTGTCCTGCCCTCAAAAACCTAGTACAACATCACTCAGCCAAAAGGCCTCTTAGATCATCAAGCAAACTACTACTAGAAGTCACCAACAGCTACAATAGCTATGGAGATGCACTATATAGTAGTTCAGTGGCTAAAAAATGGAACTCTGTCCCTACTAGCATCATCCAAAGCCTCCTTTAAAGACCTCATCAGGCAACATCTCAAGCAAAGTTGGCAGTGCCATGATTGCTTCCCAGGCTAGTGAAAGTGGATAACACATACATACAAAATCTAGAACACTTGATAATAGTTTTCAATCTTACTCACAAACACTGACTAATCTACAATGTATGTACTGTACCTGTGTACTATGTATGTATTCTACATATGTTCCAAATTTCAGCTGTACACCACAAATCTATTAATTACCTTTATTTTTAAAATTAATATTTTTTGTTTGTTCTCTCCACTGTAACTGTTTATGTGCCGCATACCACTGTAAAAACATGTCTCCTGTAATTTGCGTGTATACTGATCATGTCTAAATAACTAAATGTGTCTGTAATTTTTCTTTGTGGAGCTTTTCTCCCCGGGCCTCTACTGAAAAAGGGCCTTTTCGGCTCAGTCAGACACCCCTGGTTAACAAATGTAAAATAAAAAATAAATAAATAAAGTCACAACAAATGTATCCATTTTCAGCAAACATTCTAGTTTCTATTTTTTTATTTTGACATCAATTAAAAAAATCTTTTAAAAGTACATTTCTGTGCCCCAGTGTGAGAAGTACCTTTACCTGCTGCGTGTGTTAACTCTCTGATCTAGCACATTATAAAGATGGTTATCAGGGTGTGGGAAGAAAGAGACCATTCAACAGCATAGTGCTGACTAACACTATGGCTCCATGCTAGCAGAAGAAACCAGATGCAAAGGTAAACAACATAAACAATGTCTGAGTAAAAAAAAAAAAAAAAAAAAAGCATATGGCCCCACTAACTGAAAGGCTCAAGGCTGCAGTTTAAAAATTTCCTCCAGTATGTTACACTGAAAATTCAGGTTGCATTACTCTGCTCCACAACACACACATGGCTCACCATACCTTATTGGCTCCACACAAACACGCAACCTTTCAGAAGCTAACAAACTGGAAAAATGAACAAGTGACTGCAGTAATGACCGTATAAAATATAATTAATGTTTTAGATTAAACTCCTCTTGAAAGTGGAAATAGACACAAAGCTGTACTCCTTTCCATGTCTTCCTGTTCCTAACAAAACCACACACACCTAGGATAAGATCAGTACATTCCTCATGGATGTGCTGAGAGCAGGAGTATAGTTGCCAATGTAAGCAGATTTTTAACTTTTTTTTTTTTTAAGGAACAAAATGCATTTTTATCAGGCAGGCATTTAGTGCATCTTTCTGTTGCAGTATCCTGTTTAGAGAGTTGAAAAAGGAATTCAGGGGACAAATTCCATTTCTCCCCTTTGAACATGATCTTTAAGGATGACTTTTTCTCTGAATTACACAGCTAAACAAAGTAAAGCATGAAATTAAAGTAAAGATAATAGACTGCATACTAAGGTTACCAATTCTAAAGCTCTAAGGCAAAACGAATGTTTAGCATTAGAGTGACAAAACTTGCCTACTTTTATTAAACTCGATTACAATGCTGATAAGCCTACAGAGCTTCTTCACACATTAATGGGGGAGTAAAGTGTGTAGCTTTATAAGATAGATAAAATTAAGCTTTTTTGAGTTCTTATTCCAATTATGTTATGTTATGCAATGCTAATGCTATTCTGCATAGCCACAAAATACTAAACAGTGCCTTTTGCATACCACTGAGAAGAAAACTGCCCATTCGAGACCAGGTTTGCTCCCTAAGAAGTACACAGTAGAAGGCTATCACATTAAACAGACCTCCATATGATAATTTGATACATTGAAAATTACAGATGCTTTCTTATTCTTTCATAGAGGAATATAACATTAATATATATTGTATCTTTCAACACTGTGGAAATAATACTGCAACAATGAGTGATCAAAAGGGCGGCTGCAGTGGTGCAGTGGTTAGCGTTGCCGCCTCACAGCAAGTGGTGTAGTGGTTAGCATTGCTGCCTCACAGCAAGAGGTTCTCCGGTTCGATCCTCGGCTGGGGTGCCTTCTGTGCGGAGTCTGCATGTCCTCCCTGTGGTTGCGTGGGTTTCCTCCGCGTGCTCTGGTTTCCTCCCACATCCCAAAGACATGCTGTAGGTGGATTGGATACTCTAAATTGGCCCTAGGTGTGCATGTGTGTGCCTTCTGTGGAAGGTTGGGTGTCGGGCTGGCAACGCGACACCGTAAAACTCCACTGCCAATCACACACACACATATACATATATATATATATATATATATATATATATATATATAATTATACAACATTCATAATTTTATCTATTTTGATCTGTGTTAACTGGATAGGTGGACTGGACTAAGGGCAGTTTTTAGTCAAACTGGTCCAAGCAGGCAATAACAATTAACATGGAATCAAACCACAAAATTACAATAGTACAAAAAGAACATATACTACAGAAAAAATAAAGCATAATTTGAGTATATACACATGAGTAAATTAAAAAATATAAATAGAATCACACTACCGAATTACAATACAACAGAAACATATACTAACAACAAAAAAAACAATGTGATTGTACACGTCAGCAAACTGTTTGACAGTACAGTGATAAGAACATCAAGCAACATGTTTAGAAAGCTATGAGATATATTAATGGTCATAAAATGTCAGCTATAATAGCAAGGTCATGACGCATGATGGGGGAGTAGATACAACTGGGTCTTGTGACAGCAAAGTAATACAGTTAGGGGAGAAGTTTAATGCTACAGAGGTTCTAAATTAGTATATTTGAAGCAATTGCATTTGCTTTCTTCAAGTGCTTAAGTATGGAGGTATTTCTTGAAAGAAGCACAGTTATCAGACTGCTTAATGGTAGCTGCTGGAAAGTTCCAGTGGGCTGGTGCTAGTTTGGAGAAGGATCTTTCACAACAGGCAAGAGGAAAAGGAATGCCAAGCCAATAACAGCTGGAATTATGAAGGAAGTAATTGGTGTCTTGATACACAATTTATCGACTACAGGATGCCAATATTATAGGTTTAGAAGTTTGAAGGTGAGTGAGAATAGTAGCTCTGTTTCTCAGTGGTAGTCATTTTCATTTATTGAGGGTAAGGAAATGGTGTTCAAATTTGCTGGAGAGGCAGATGAATTGGAGTATTTTAGTTTTAGCTTGTTGAGAATATGTTGCTTGGTCATTTACTCATATAGCCAAATGTCAAAAGATCAAGGAAGACTCTGTGATCTTCACATCGTTAGAAACATTTTTAAAAAACTATTTTTTTGCATGCGGGGGGGGGGGGCTTCTTGCCCCACCCCCCAGCAATAACACACCCTGCTATTTATATACACTAACTCAGAGAATGCTCTATAGTGAGGATAAGGCAAATTCCATGACCCCCAGTTTCTGTGATTTTGCACACAGGAAAAATCTGTAATGTTTAATCAGCTGATTTTCAGTCAGCTGCACCTGCTTTTTTCTGCTGAATTATGTCATGATTCAACCACCTGAATGGCACTCATACATACATATATGTGTGTGCGCGTGTGTATGCATACACACACACACACACACACACATATATATATATATATATATATATACATATATATACACCCACACACATCATATATAAGAGAGAGAGGGAGAGAAACGGTAAAACTAAAACCCTAGTTTGTGTACTGTGTAAATTACCTTTACACAAATAAAAGTTTCTAATTTTACTGAATTAAATTTGCAAGTGTACTCTCCCAGGAAAGCAGATTTTAACCCATACTTTATTTTTCTTGTAATCAGAACTTATGTTAAAGGAGTTTATTAACCACTTAACTATGTATGGGTTATGATTTATTTCAGCCCCTTTGGCAAACAACGGAGCAGCGAATGCTGAGATAACTCAGAGTTTACAAATTTTTATCAGTAGGAATTCAAGTTTAATTATAAAAAAAGAAATTTTTCAACCCTCAACACACTTTAGATAAGCTTTGGATTCTAAACAATCCTGTTTTTGTTTGTAACTGACTGTGCAGTTGCCTGGTTAAGAGAAGTTTTTATATGAATTTATATTTTATTTTTTACCGTCGATTTTCAGTTTGTAGGAATAAAGGGGTAGCCTGTAAACAAAACTTGCTTTGATTTTTATTTTGTTTTACCTTTTGATTTTTACCGTTTGCTGTTAGAAAGGGATCGGTTTTAGACAGGGAAACTGCAACAATCCCAAGGGGCCTAGTCAGCTATAAATTCTCAAAGACTGCAGAGAGGACTATCCAGAGTTTATCTGAGCGAGCCTGTCTAGGTTTGTGATTTATGTAGTTTATTGCTCTTTACTGTTAAAAAGAGGTGTAATCATGAGAGAGCGTGAGCAGAAGCTACTCCGCATATTTGTGCAAGATATAAAGAAATTCCAGCTTCTGTGTGACTTTCACAACTTAAACTGTCAGAGCAACAAGTTTACTGCACTTAATTTAATATTTAGTTGTATACTACTAGTGTGATTTTTCTCATAGAGGTTGATTTAAATTATCTTTGAATTATGTGGTAACTAATTTTGATTATTATGATTTTTTTTTAGAATTCTTTATTTGCAGCTGAATATGGATTCCTTAAATGAGTACGTCATTAATGATTTGCTAAAGCGCAAATATATTGTACACTGTACTAAATGCTATGTATATTTAAAGGTAACTCCAGATAACACTGGTGATCTGTGTTCCTCATGTCAAACGTTGGATGATTTGCTTACAGAGCACCCAAGTTGAAAAAGATCTAAAAGATACATTTTAAACAAGTATGGGTCTAGGACAGAGTCCTGTGGGGCACTCTGACTGTAACCTCGAATTTCACTTGTATGTCATGTCCTATTTGCAAGCCATGTAGCTATCCATTTTATCAAGAGTACATCAGCACCTAGCTGTTCTAATTTATTGATTGGTGTTTTGTGTATGACCCTGTCGAATGCTGAAGTTTAATCTATATAAATTACATCACGACACAATTTTTCATTCACAGCTGTTATTACATTGTTATAGAATATCATGTTACTGGTGGCAATAGATGATGTATGGTTTCAAGTCCCAACCTTTCCAATTCTGACAATAACTTATCTAATATTACCTTCACCATTATTCTGGGTTTATCCTGCTTCCCCTTTCCTTTAGAGAGAGGTTTAACAAGTGCATATCTCAAATCTTGAGGACTCTCTCCATATTTATTCAACCTACTAAATAATAGATATAGTGGAGCAATAATAGTATTTTAAGTTTTTGCTGAAGTGTTCTCAAGTCATTATAACTAATTCCATCTCCTCCCTGTGTTTGGTTTGGATCCAGTTTGCATAGTTCTTTTTCAATCTAATCTAATCTGATGTCAGTATATGAGGTTACCTGGATCTCACCAGGCAGTTTGTTAACCCCTTTATGGAGCTAAACTGCTTTGCATATGAATTTGTAAATGTACCTATAATCTGTTGTGTCTGAGAATAAATTTTAGAATCTACACACAGTTTATCAGCATCTTATGTAGCTATAAAATGGTTTTCTATTATGATCAATATCTTTATATAAATTTTCTTCAAATTTTTCTTGATCTTGTCTCACATTGTTTAACTTGTATGTCCAGCTCGTTTATCTCATTTTTCAAAGCTGTAGTTCATCTCATTTTTCAAAGCTGTAGTTCAACCTCTTTTCCATTTCTTATATTTTTTTTCTCTCTCACCTTAACCAAGTGTCTTATTCTTATGGAAGTATATCTTCCTGATGATGTGTGCCTACATCTTTATGGTAAACACACACACACACACACACATATATATATATATATATATATATATATATATATATATATATATATATATATATATATAATTATATATATGCATTCAAATCATTTCTCTTGCAAAACTTGCCACATCCCTTATGCGACTTTTCCACTGAACCCATCACTCCAATTAGTTTTACATAGTGACCATTTTGCTTCCATATAATCTGTTATTAATCTTCTGTACATTGGTTTAGATTTAAGTTTGGCAGAATTATTTAGTAACAAATTAACCTTTATAACCCCATGATCACTACACATCAACGCTTGTAAAACTTGACATGACGTAACAGTAATTTCTTTAGTAACACAAAAATGTCTAGTATGTTCTGTTCATTGGTAGGGTTTTTTACAATCTGAAGCAATTATTTCTGAAAATACAGTGTGAATAATTTCCTTACCAATGTTGTTGAATCAATATTATTCCAGTCTGTTTCTAGTAAATTTAAGTCCACAGCCACTATTATTATTTCTTCCTGTGTTTCATGTAAGAAATGTATGAATTCCTGTAGGTCATTAGCACTTGACTTTGGTAGTCACTACATTCCAAACATTGTTATATGTTCCAGGGTTGTCTTTGTTGTCACAGTTACACAGTCTGAAGTTTTAACATTATCATTGAACATGTAATAATCACAGGTCTCATAACTATCTTTAATCTGTATCATAACACCTCTACCAGATTTTTTTGTTAGAATATCTGTTACAGTAAAGACATTTATACACTGACAGAACTGGTTTCCAGTCATTGTTCTTTAACCATGTTTCACAAACAAAAACATCACTCTTGCGGAAATATATCAAAATTTCCAATACAAATGTATTATTATTGCTCCTATCGTTAATAATCACCAAAGATGCATTAAATGTTGCTAACTAGAACTGTTAAATTGCAACCTTGCAAAATTCTGCCTTATGTTTGTCAAATATTACAAAATATCTGCTGCAAAAATTCTCTTCCCTGATCTTGACAAATGCATGTCATCCTCTAGGAAGACATGTGCCCAAACTTAGGCTCGGAAGTTCTACACATTTCCATTTTTGAAAATGGGGCATCTTTTTTTCATCTAGGTATTTATCCAAAAAATCTTATCATTTTCAGTGACCTGATCTTTTTTTTTCATCTAGGTATTTACCCAAAAAATCTTATCATTTTCAGTGACCTGACTGTCCTTTCCATATGTAATTTGTAAAAAACTATGTCCTAACATCTGTACAAGCTATGCTATGCTATCTAAGAAGACTGTAAGTACCCTACTATCAGTCAGAAAGTCCTTGCAGATGAGATCATTTGTACTGACATGAATGAAAACAGATCTGTACTTCCTTACATTGTCATTCTATGGCCTGCTTCACATCCTCTATTTTTGGTCCAGGCAGTCTTAATGCAATTCTTTATTTATTATCTCTCTGCAAAGGCAAATATGAGTCCCTCTAATTATTGAATCTCCAATTACAAGAATATCTTTTTTGACTAGATCTGAAGAATCTTGAAATTTCTAATTCAGTAATACTTTCTATATCAATTATTACAAAGGAATAATCTTAATCACCATTAGTTTTATTAAGCGCACTGTTTTCATCGCTTATTACATTTGCAAACATACAATTCTCATTAAGTTGGCCTTGTACATCCATAGCTTGAGCCATGTTGCCAACATCTGTCTTACTCCTCTTTTTTTCTTACAATAATGTCATTTAATCCTTCCACATGTAATTTTGATTTCTTCCTTTTCAAAAGCCCTTACCTCTTTTTTCTATCTTCTCTTTTGGACAAATGCTGCATTTTTCCATAGACTGAATATTTTTGATAGAAAAAATGTTATAAGTGCCTATAATCTGTGTGTTACATAACAAAGCAGTGTCATTTTTGTATGTATTCTCTTTGCTTTACAGACATTTATCAATTTATTTTTCTTCCTTGCCATTTGTTGAGAACTTCTTCCTTTTTTTTCCATTTTCTTCTATGTGCTTTGAATCCTCAGATTACTGTATATATGTGTCCAGAATTCCAAAGTTGTCAATGGTATTATCTTGTTCAATAGGGGTTGAGTGATCTTTACAAACAATAGACACTTCCTATCCTAAATGTATTATATTTGCTCTTTATCAGTCCAGACATTAATATATATATATATATATATATATATATATATACACACACACACACACACACACACACACACACACACACACACACACACACACACAGAATCTGTGCCAGTTTCACGAGTCAGTACAACAATATTATTCATTTGATGACTGCTGCATATTCTGTGTAGTCTTTGAAAAGCTTGAACAACATGAACATGCTAATATGGAGACTGTATGGTATGTACATGTAATTGTTAGACAAATAATTTTTCTTGTCTTCATTTCTTATACAGTTAAATATCAAAAGGGACGATGCTCTTAATTTTCAATGTTGCTGTGCGTGGAAAGCATTATGTATAGTAACACAGGCTGCATTCAAGCTGTATTTCTATAAAATGGGATTTGTTTTATTTGTAATGGGTGCTGTAGAAAGGGACACCAACGTCCGTGCTTGTAACTCATACAAATGATAACATTGATTTACGGTCGGAATTTCTTGCTACAGTATTCTTACTGTGGTACAAAATGCAATATCATAAACAGGCGTCATATATTCAGCAAACTAGCATGCTTAATTTTTTTTTTTTTTGTACTAAAACCAACCCTCGCACAATACCTTGTTGAGTCACTGTCACTGATATATATATTATGTTGCAGCTAGAACATTTATGTCGTGAAGGCATACAAACAGGCTAAAGGATGGCAAATGGCAATGAAAGTGACAGCAACATGGCAGAGTTACACACATTGAGCTGTACCCATTGGTTTTGATTGCTTTGTTGGTGCTTCTGTTTCGAAAGATAAGGAAACTTAGAAAGTAACATTGTGTTTGCTATTTATGGCTCAGAGAGAAGACACTATGCTAATTTCTCACTGGGAATTTTAATTGAATTAGTGGATTTAGTGATTTGTTTGCTTATTTACTTTGCTGGAAGTGTGACATATTTCTAATTAAACTGCAGTAAAAATGCTGTGATTTTATTGTTTTCAAAATATTTTAAATGGGTCCATACCTCTCAACTGTACAGATTTTCACAGAATGTCCAGATTTTTGCCTCATATCTTTCATCTGTTTCTCATAAAACTGTGGTTTTCTGGCAAATCATTGAGAACTGAAGTCAGAAAATAATGGCAGACATTTATGTTTCAGACTTCATATCTTTCAGAAAATTCATGATAATGCAAAACCCGTTATTCAACTTTCTAAGTTTGTAAGAGCAAATTCTAGAAAGTGTCCCTATTTTGGGGGCCTTCATCCCCTCATTATTTGTGGCTTTGTCCAGATCTCTTGTTCTAAGAGGTTGAGACATAGGTTTATATTCAGATGACTTAAATTTAAGTAAACTGATTATATTTATTACAGATGATGCATGTTTGCAAAAGAACTTGACTAAATCAACGATTTGGGCACAGAGGAATACTATCATAGGATCATAGGAGGTTATTATGCTAACGGCCCTACAGCATTTATCAGCCTAGCCATTCATGCCCAAAATACTTCCATTTATTAATGCCCATGGGCTAGAATGGCTTTGGTATATTCCTGCAACTTATGGAATCTACAAATTGCCCTTGTCCATAATGGCCATAGGTGACAAGGCAGGGGTCAGTTGGTGATTTCCCATCCATTGGTCCATAGCGTGTCTGAATAGGTTTAGAGAAAAAGCTCTGTTTCATGTAAATGGGGAGTCTGTTCCAGAGAAGGGGTAATCTCTGAGACATATACCTCTCTCTCTCCAACATGTTTTATGTCATGGATGAGGATTAGATCCTTGGATCAGGTATTTCTAGTGCTGTTTGTTTTATGAACATGTAGCAGATCCATCAGGGCTGGAATGGAGAATATCTTGTAGGTTAGGCATAGATCACTTCTCAGCAGTCTGTAAGAGACAGAGTGCAGGGAGCAGGCCTTTGAAATGGCCTGCATAGGACATATTATTTACACCACATATTCTTTTATTAAGGAACCTCTGGGGCCATTTCAGTTACTGCAAATGCCTGGTCAGGTACATGTTGAGAGGTGCACTGTACTCGATAACTGGGCTAATGAGGACAGAGTACAATGGTAGTATGATCTCGTTAGACCTGGATGCCATGCCCTTACTTATATGATGCACCATGTAGAAAGATTTTCTTACTGTCATGGATACACGGTGATCAAAGTTCAGGTTACTGCCCACCTGAATTCAGAAGTCCTTTACCACTGGGTCTACTCTTAGGGGAGTGTTGTCAATGTAATTTACAGGGGTAGTTGCCTTCCCAAAGGGTATAACTATGCATTTTTGCATTGTGTTTTATGCCATGGTACTATCACCACTTATTTTTCTGTGTCAGACCTTCCTGGAGAATATCTACATATTTGGTGAATTCATTGATTGCACCCAGCTTGCAGTCATCAGCAAATATGATCAGCCAAAGGCCCTCTATATTTGCCTTGACTTCACAGAAGTATATCCCAAACAGAAGAGTTCCCAGTATTGTGCCCTGTGGGAAGCCATTATTAACTGGCCTGTTGGTGGAGGTGGATTCCCCCACCTTAACTTCATGTGTCCTATCAGCCATTTGGCTATACACTGGGTGATGCAGAGATTTATGCCTAAATTTTTGAGTTTGTCCATAATACCAGAGTGCAGTATTGTGTCAAATGCATTTGTCAGGTCAAGGCAGGCAGTAAGTAGCATTTTGCCCTCATCCATATCTCTAGCGAGCTTCTCTAAGAAGTCCAACAAGTTAAGTAGGCATGACTTGCCCTTGACGAAACCGAACCGGGATATGTCCAGTGTTCGAGAATTTCCTATATCTTTGTCAGGTCCATAATAATTCCTTCCATGGCCTGGCATTCAAGAATTGTCAAAAGTATGCATTTCAAAAGTTGTTGTGTCTTTCAGCTTTTCCCAGTTAGGGGTCGCCACATGATTGGTAGTTTGATTTTTACGTGCCGAGTTACCAGCCCTGACGCACAACCTTCAACGAAGGTACGCCCACTCGCGCATGTCTTCATGCAGAAGACGCTTTAGCTGAGAGTCGAACAGGACAGCGTCTTACTGTGAGGCGACAACGCTACCACAGCACCACCACCGCGGGTATGCATTTCAAAAGTATAAGTCTTTAATTCCCTGGGTCTGTTGATCGTACACCTTTGTATACAAAGATGACAGTTGCAGTCTTCCATTCCCTAAGGATGAAGCCTGTCAGGAGTTTGAAGTTGAAAACCGATTCTGCTGTGCCTGACAGGTCGTATTTCAAACTATTTAGGAGGCTTCCTGGTTTATTATCAGGACCCACTGATGCACTGTTTTTAGCTCTGGAGAGTGCAGTGAGGACATGTTCTTTACTTAAAATTGGGGGAGAAATGGTAAATGGCATTTCCTGAGGGGGAGTTGGGGGTGGTAGGGGTTTTGAAATTGCACCTAAACTTATTGACCAGCATATTTACTATATCTCCTCGTTTCTGTCAGTTTAATTTCGCAAAGTCATTCGTATTTCTAATACCATGACAGGAATGTACCCATTCCTAAGTAAAAGTATGATTAAAGTTCATGAAATTAATATTTGAGGTTAACTAGAAGTGCTCTTCGTACCACCCACAATGTGCCCAGAACTGACTCCTTCTGCAAATCATGTATAGTTACATTGGTAACAGAGTATGACTGTAATTTTTTTTTATAGGACCCATTGCTCCTACTACTATTGGAACTGTCTGGGCATCCTTTCTCCACACTGCCCTCATTAATACCTGTAAATCCTGGTATTTTATTACTTTGTCTCTCTCTGTATGTAAGACACTGTAGTCACTGGGTATAGCAATTTCAATGAACAATGCTACTTTTGTCTTCTTTTCGTCAACTACTATATATTGTTTTCTTGCACCTGTTTTTTAAACTGTTGGAAATTAGTGACCCCATGTGATATAAACTTTGTTTTCTATAATGCTTTGTGGCTCACATTTCCACTGCATCTCAGCTACTTCAGTATTATGATGTTTGCACAATCCCCAGTGTGACAGTCTTGCCACATTATTATGCCTTTAAATGTACAGTCCTTCTGTCATTAGTGTGTCACTCCAAGCAACATGATGTGTGACTGCTTCCAATTCTGTTTTACAACAAGATGTGTGACCGTTTCTAATAATGTTTTACAAAAACCTGCATTTGCCCATTTCTCCCACATATTCAATGAACTTTGTAAACCAAAGTGTACATAGTCCACTATCCTGGGCTGCCAATATTAACCTTTCATATTTTGGTTTAAATTCACCTATCCTTAACCAGTCCTACTTTTGGTCTTGAGGTTGTTCCAAGAGTTTTCTGTACTTGCAACTATATGCATGTATTTTCCATATCTCTTGCCTTCTCATCTGATCCTTCACCTTATATTCTTTCTTTTGTTTTTTGGTTGCTGCCTGATTTTTTTCTACTTCTGGCTTGATTTCCATTCCAGCTTGACACCGACATGCTTCTGCTAAACAAAGCAGAGAAGTCATCTTAGGCTTATTTTCCTCATGTTATAAAACGTTCACTATGTTTGGATCTTGTGAGGTCAGCAGATATGTATACAGTCCTACAATTGCAGATCTATACATGTAATCAATTTCAAGGAGGCCTATACCCCCTTTAGAACAGGCAATATATAATCTTGATATGCATGGATTTTTATAAATCATTTGATAAGTATAGAGCACAGTGTGTGATGTGACTTTAAGAAGCATAGCAAGTGATGAACATGCATATATAAATAGCAGGGACATGTTGTACCTAGTGCCATTTTGAAAGTGCAGCCAGAGAGTAAGCATGTGAGAGTGAACGTAGTTAGTTTGTATATAAGTTACCTAAGTTAAAGTTAATAGCTATAACCGTTATGTGTTTGTACAAAATACATTTACTTGAACAGAGCCCACAAAGACTCATCTATTACATCGTGACAAAAGGAGTGACATGGTATCAGAACCAGGATTCCAGAGACTGATGCATGAGCCACGAGGTGCAGAGATAACAGTGAAGGCAAATGAGCATGAAAAGAAACAAAGGTAATGAAAACTTGCACAAACAGTTTACAAAGATAATACGGAGCATTGCAAGGGCACAAACCACATTATTAAATAAGCAAGAGGCACAAAAGGTTTATTAATTAAGCAAAATGCTTGAGATTAAGATATTTGACAAAATGTGTATGTTTAAAGCAAAACGAGTATGTGTAAAGCAAAACAAATGTGTTTAAAACAAAACGGGCATGTTTAGAGTAAAATGAACATGAGAAAAGTACAATGGGCATGAAAAGAGATTCAGCAAGCAAAATTAATATAACAAGGGTAAAAATGGCACATTAAGTATAAATAAAGCAAGGCGACTGCATGTTTTTTGGCAAAGTGTTGTGTTTTGTCATAATGACAACTTCTTGTATCAAGGGCATAACTAGAGTTATTCAAAGTATCTCAAAGTGTGCAAAAGTGCTTACAGTGTGTGCTTCTTGCTGTTCATGTATTCCAAAGAGTTTGTGTGGAAAGTGCATCTATTTCATAAAATACAGTCAAAGTACAGCCATTATGAAAAGTTTCTTGTGTTGGGTGTGTCTATTCACAAAGTGCCACTATTACAGACTGTTTCTTGTGCTGTAAAGAATTATCTAGCAAAGTACCTTCATTTTGGGGAAGTTTCAGTGTGCCGTATACCATTTATTCACAAAGTACAGTTACTTCGAAATGTTTCTCACTCTGAGCTTCTTTTGCCCAGTTCATGCACACAGTTCAGTTATTTGAAATGCTTCTTAAAATGATGATAAATGGCCTTTGCTGTATGGCAATTTTAAGAGTGTCAAACTGCCAGAGAAGCTTATTTCACAAAGTTCAGTTATTCAGAGGCTTGTCGTGCCATTGGGCAAAGTTACAAATACTGGTATAAATATCTGGCATGTGTGTATGTGTGTGTACTCGTGCATATTTGTAAAATCCTTCACTGGTATGTGTTAATATGGCAGATGGATTTTGAAAGCCCTCACCACTTGTGTTTGATCAGAATATAGCAGAGAATGGGAAAGTATTTGAGCAAGAGTACAATTTTTTATACAAGCAGCTTATTCCAACAAAGATGCATACACCAGGGCATTCATTTTGTTAAACCTAGCTGGGTTAGAGGCTATTGAAAGAGAACGTTCAATTGTGTATGCACCAGCAGTATATGAGGGAGAAGGTGAAAACAGTCATATTATTGTACAGGCTAAATCAAGGGAAGATCCCGAGTGTTTGAAGCGCAAATTCAGAGAAATGTGCAACCCTCAGACAAATATTACATTAGAGAGGCATTTGTTTTACACAAGAGATCAGAAACCAGGTGAAATTTTTGCAGCTTATATCACTGACCTGAGAAACAAATCTAAGACGTGTTGGTTTGGTGACTTAAAAGATGAGTTAATAAAGGACAGGCTTGTGTGTGGTATTAATAGTGCTGCTGTGAGAAAGATTTTGCTTTGTGACAATGATTTAACATTGAGTAAAGCCACTGAGATTTGTCAAATCCATGAAGTTACAGAAAGACACACAAGTATGCTTGCAAATGATAAGAGCATAATTTCAACAGGCTCCAGAGCAAATCTAGATAGCATGCAACACGTGGCAAACCAAAGGAGGCCTACGCACATGGAAGCCACTGCCCCTGCTAGTTCATCAGGGAAGCCCAATAGTTTTCCAGCAAATTCTAAGAAAGGAACATGCTCAGTACAGTACATGCGTGAATCAGCAAAGCCCAAATCCAGCTTTATTGTTAACTGTCGTAATTGTGGTGACAATCATGAGTCTAAAAGAGAAAAATGTTTAGCATTTGGTCAGCAATGCCAGAAGTGTAAAAAATGGAACCATTTTCAAAAGTTTTGCAAATCAAGCAAGCCTCACACAGTTCTAAAGAAAGGTCACTCAAAAAAGCAAACTGATCAAGTGGAGCTCCAGCAGTCTGCTTTCTATGTAGATGGTGTATCAGTAATTGGTGAAAAGGTCAACACAGTGAATTTATTAGCAAAGAATTAAGTGTTTTGTACTGTCCAGATCAATGGTAAATCCACTGAGCTCAAAGCAGACACTGGTTTAAAGTGTAATGTTATATCAACAAACACATTTGCTACGGTGAGGACTAACGCGCAACTCAATGTGGCCAGTAGGGAGAAACTTGTTGCTTATGGAGGTGAAGAAATTCAAACTGAAGGCTCAGTAGTACTTTCATGTTATTTGGCTAAGAACTGTTACAGCTTGTTATTCCATGTAGTTCGAAGACTTGTACAGTCATTATTGGGTCTCAGAGACAGTTTGAGAATGAGTCTGCTTTCTTTTACCAAAGGAATTCATTATATATGCAGATATCCTAGTTCCAATTTTTCTGAAGCCATTTTCTCAGAGTATGCTGATGTTTTTGATGACAACTTGGGAAAGCTTCCAGTTGTGCATTTTATGAAGTCAGACCCCAAGGTCAATCCAGCAGTCACACCAGTGAGAAAGGTTCCAATAGCTATGCAAGATAAAGTCAAATCTCAGTTGTATAAAATGGTGCAGCAAGGTTTCATTTATTAATATGCTGTATTCTTGGGCTGGTGGGGTGTGGGATGAGGTGTAAAAGTGTAGTGATAATAATATATGTAGCAGTGAGATGTTTTCTCTTATTTTGCAAAGGAGAAGGTCTGGATTAATGCCCCTGACAATCTAATAAGTTGTTTTTTTTTTTTTTTTTTTTTGTGGTAAGCACATTGGTTTAAAAATAAAAGAGCATTGTGAATGTAATGAAACATTTTCCTTTATCAAATAAGTGCTCAGGAAGAGTTGAGAAGTCTGCAGCTGAGGGTAGCTGTACATTCTGTTTTTATGTTTCCATGAAGACAAGCTGACTACAGGTATAGGCAATAAATTTCAAGGTCTGGGCATTGTTTGCTGAGGGAATCATAAAATTAAAAGGTACATAGGGCAAGCTGCTTAGTAAAAACTAAAGTTTGAAATTATATAAAGTGAATAAGATAGCAGCTTTCTTGACACTTAAATACTTCAGTGCATTTACTAGAACAGTGTATAATTTAGTTTTATTTAAAGATAGCCAATGCACTTTTTCTTAACGCTAAAACTTAATGTTTTCTGCAAGCATACAACTTGCATTTCATATCTGGGAGGGGATTAAAGAAGAGACAGCAATTACTGTAAGTAGGAACACAGGCTGTAACATGCACATTAGCATAGATAAAAAAAGTTAGGTAGTTACCATAATATTCCATCTGTGTTGTCCATCTTCATTCTTCTTCAACTGGTGAGTTTGGCTCTGATCCTCGGATCTGAATCAGCCATTACTAAAGCTAGTGGGAACCAAAAACTCTCAAGCCTCTCCCTTACCCATAATGCACCAACCCAAAGTTAACTTGGATCTTGTAGAAGTATGTATCAATATGTGTAAATAAAAAAAATAAAAACAGATAAATAATTTATATAATTCTGTTAAAGCTTTTCATATTTCTGATGGTTTTTGTATGTTTTTGATTGTTTTATTGTTTATTCTCAGTGTTGTTTATTGCTTTAAATAACATTGTAAATGTTATTTGTTAAATCAAATATGTTTCTCAAATATGAAAGTAAAATACATAATGGTGTATATCTGTCCTAAAGAGAAAACAATGTCAGGAGCTCAATCAAAAGGACTGTCATGTCCTTGTAAATAGGTCAATCATCTAGAGATTTGTAGACATAATAGATGGGGTTTGAAGGGTGGGAAGTTGAGGAAGAAAGAAAATGGACAACACAGATGGAATGTTATGGTGAGTACATAACTTCATTATCTGATGTTGTCAATTTTCATTCTATCCTCAACTGATGGGACACAGTCCCCAGCTACTTATAATCTCAGGAAGGATATTCCTGAGCACAGCTGAACCATATGATGCTCTACCCTCAGAGACTAGAGACCATACCAGTTGTGGTAAGGTAATACTCAATTTGTTAAAGATAAATGTAATAGAATCAGTTGGCTATCTAACTAAAATTATTTTCCCAATTTCAGTTTTGCAAGTGAAACAAACAATTGATCTTTTTTTTGTTATTTGGTTCTATGTAGGTAAAAACGTAATTGCCTGTGAACATCCAATAAATGCAACATGTATTTGCCCTTGTTTGCAAAAAAAAATAGAAAAGAACACTGACAAATTAATGGATTGATTGATATTAGATTGTGACACCACTTTGGAAGAGAAGGAGGCATTTGTTCATAGCGCCACTCTATCCTTATGAAAAAATCAAATATAGAGGTTTTGAAAACAAGGACTGAATGTCTTATATTTGTTTAGTAGAGGTAATGGTTAGTAGAAAAATAGTTTTCCAAGAAAGATACACAAGGTCACATTTAGCTGCTGGTTCAAAAAGGGGGAATATGTAAATGCTGGCAGTACCCGATTGAAATTCCATGGGGAGAGTAGAATCCCTAAACAGAGATCTCAAAAGAAGCATGCCTCAGAAGAAAGTTCTGCACAACTTATGAGAGGATACTGGCGAAACTTCAATCCAGTATGAACATTTGTTATGCCCAGTAAACATTTTTTTTCCATTTACTTGTATACAGTTATGTTGAAGATTTGTGGGAAAATAAAAATATATATGACAGGGAAAGAGAGCATCGGTCATCTGGCCATTAACAGAATTGGAGAAACAGGCCATCAGCCTGAGATTTGAGATGTTGGGCTGGATCATGCCTGTCCGGTGAGACAGAAGATCTGGAGTCAAATCCAGAGTCCAAGGTTGGTGAAATAAGTGAGGCCAAATGAAGGGAAACCAAATCTGTCAAGATCAGTAAGGTGCAATGAGGATGACTTTGCTCTCCAACATGGCAGCTTTCCATAGAAATTTTAAAATGAATGGGATTGGTGTGTAGGCATAAAATAGACCGGGGGAGGCCAAACATGAAGTAGAACATCAGTCGGTGGTTTCCCCTGTGGTGGATTAGGGCAAAGTAGCTGCTGCATTTGTTGTTTAGGTAAGAAGGAAAAAAGGTCACAAGAGGGCTGGCTCCACTGATGAAAAATCATTTCCGTCAGGTTCTTGTTGAGAGACTGCTTGTGAGGTAGAATAATGGACCTATTCAGTATGTTTTCACATTGGACTTCCACGGAATATGTGTTGCTATGAAAAAGCAGCTGGATGAGATCGCTCATTGCCACACTCTGAGCACTTCTTGACACGAGGGTTATGATCTGGTCCCTCCTTGTTTGTTGATGTACCAAACCACTGGCATGTTGTCCATTTGAACTGCAATCATCCTCAAAGGAAAGCATTCTGAAAGGCCTGCAATGCTAAAAGCACTGCTCTCATCTCTAGGACACTGATATGAACTTGACCTCTGGGGAACAAGTGCCTTGATCGCCTTGCCCAGAAATCCCCCCACCCCAGCTGGGAAGGGTCGGTGGTCACTATGACCTTGGACTGAGGGGGAATGAATGGACAAGTATGTAGAAGGTGATCTGTGTTGTTAGCACCCATTGCAGAATCCTCATATAAAGTATGGCTAAAGGTACTAAGGTTATCGCTGCTGCCACTGACCCAAGTTCTTGAAGTGTACTTGAACTCTACTGAAATCTTGGTAATGCAGATTATTATTGTGATCTGTAATCTGATAATCTGTACTCTTGATATAGGTAGTGAAGCTATCATAGACTTTGTGTTGAAAATTGCTCTTACGAATTCTACATTTTAAGTCAGTTGTAGATGAGACTTGCCACAAATTATGGTGATCCCCAAATGCGAGCAAGCTTGGAGCATCTGATTCCACACCCTTATCAACATATGCCTGGTTGAGGTGATAAGGAGACAGTTGTCTAGATATGGAAACACCTGGAATTCTTGCAGTTTGAAGTGAGCTGCTACTAATGCCAAACATTTGGTAAACACACTGGGGGCTGTGGTGAGGCCAAAGGGCAGAGCTCTGAAATGGAAGCGACTGGACAGCCAGAAGCATTAAAACTTTCTGGATTGTCTGTTCATCTTTATGTGATAGTACACATCCTGAAGGTCAGTAGAATATATCCAGTCGTCCTTGCCCAGAAAAGGGAGAATGGATTGAACCTTGACCATCTGAAACTTTGTGATTTGAACTGAATTGTTCAAGTTGCTGAGATCTAAAATTGGTCTCCAGTCTCATGTTTTCTTGACAAGAAAAAGAATCTTGAGTAAGTTCTGGATTCTATCTAGTCTGTTGGGACTTCTTCATGACTATTTCTCTAGTAGCTTTAGAATTTGAATTGCTGCTTTTTCCCTGTGACTGGATGTAACATTGAGGATTTTATTGGAGGTGAAAGGGACAAAAGGGTATTATCACTTCTGAATATAATCCTCTGCACTCAAGTCTTTTTTGTTATGTCTAGCCAGGCTCTCTGGTACAGAGATAGTTGTCCCTAATTGCCTTCAAAGGTGAGCAATCTGGCCTCCATTCAGGAGTGCTGGAAGGATGTGTCAGAGAAAGAATCTCTGGACCCCAGGTGTTGGGAGCCTCCTCTGCCACTAAGGTGACATCGACTATTTGAGTTTCCCCCTCTGCCCCAAGGGGAACTTTCTCCTTGTGTATCCTGGAAAGGACACAGGGACTTTCTGAGTCACATCTTCCACCCACCTCACTTCTGCCCACCTCATTCATTCCTTAAAAAGGATCTTTTAGGGGCCAAAAAATGTATGCCCATTGCAGATGGTCTTTCCATCCTTCTTACACATGGATAAAGTTTCCTTCACTGTGCGTCCAAACAAGGAAGTGTAGTCAAAGGGAGCATTGACAAATAATGACTTGAAGAGCTCTGCATAATCAGATAAGCACATCCAGGCATGCCTCCTAATGGAAATTCTTGAACCTACTGCCCTTGAGGCGCCTTCAGCTGCATGTGAAATTAGCCTCGTGGATGAATTTGAAAAAGATTGCAGGACAGCCAATTGTGAAGCCACAGATGAATGGGTCTAGAAAGGGAATTTGAACATTCCTCGATTGAATCCCTTTGCAACCTAGCAAACTGTGCCAAGTAATTCAGCGAACTAAGGGCAAAGGTCGCTGAAGCATAGACAGATTTCCCAAACCTGTTCATAACCCTAGACTCCCTGTTAGTGGGATGAACAGAGGAACTCAGTTCGACAAGTTTGTTTTTGGTGGCTGCTGCCAGGACCATGGCATCCACAGGCATACCTTTAGCCTAAAATTCCTTCCCCAAAGGCTATGCTAGAACTTTATCTGGTCTTCTGGTTATGGGTTCAACTGTGTTGGGTTCCTTCCACTCCCACCAAGCAACCAAATCAATTGGATCATCAGCGGGTGGAGTGACCCAGGAGGTAGATGGGCCAGCTCTGAACGCTTCCAGAAATACCAACTCCTCTGGTGAAGGGCTTCTGGGGGTTCAATCACCTCTCTGTTTCAGGATCTTGAGGATGTATCCAAATGAGACATCTTCTGGAGGTGATCATGGGGACCCTTCACCTTCATCGGTCTGTATCCTCCGTGACTGATTCTTGATGAGAGTCTAACTGCCTCCTCTTGCACTTCCCCTTCCTGGGGGCCTCCTTGGTGGTGTGCTTCAAGGAGGTATCAGAAGAGATTGTAATATCCTGCTGGGTAGTCTGGAGGTCTCTGGCTAGCTGTCCTTGTGGTGTTGAAAGATGATGCTTTGAGCGCAGATGCACATGGGCAGTTAGGAAATCCGAGGGGGCTGGATCTGTCAGTCCTGTTGAAGCAGATAAAACCCTCTTTACAACCTCGAAGGCAGACCACTCCAGAAAGAGAGAGATGATCTTGGATCCGAGAAGGCAGGCTTCTGGACTGTAACCTCCTCCTGCCCTGAAAGCAGTCTCTCAAATGAGGCAGGAGGAGCTGAGCTATCCAGTGCTGAAGGGCCAAGGCATACAGACTGCTCTGAAAACTTCAGAGTCAACTCCAGCCCCTTGGATTTGACCAGCTCCCAGAATCCTATGGCTCTGAAAAAGTCAGAGCTGAGGCACTTGTTCAGAAAAAAAAAAAAAAAAAAAATTTCATCTGCTTTTACTGTACTTGTGTTTCTACCTACTTTATTTTACTTTTGCATCATCTTAAAAGTACTCAATTGTATTTATTACTGCTTGGTGTAACTCATTCTAAGCCTTTTGGTTTAAACACTTGGGCTTTGGACCAGTTATTTTTGCACTGAGAGGGTTTGTGGTCTGCACTGTAGTGGCAGAACAGGTAGCTTACATCCTTCTAGGTTGGGAACTGCTGATTGAGGGCTCAGTGTCTGTTATTCTAAAAGTGTATTAATTCTGGTTTAAGCACTTGGGCTTTCAGGCCAGTTATTTTACATTAAGAGGGTTCGTGGTCTGCACTCCTGTGGGAGGAGAGGCTGGACTCTGCCCTTCTGAGCTGGGAATTTCTGGTTAAAGGCTTATAGTGCATGCATATCTGAACTGCTTCTTACTGAAGTTGGTGTGCCTTGTTTGCTGTGGCATAGACTGGATTCGGGCCTGCTGGATCTAGCTTTGTTTGTGTAACTTGAGCACTAATCCAGGCATTCTCTAAAGTATTCAATTGTATTTATTACTTCTTGGTAGTATCTTGATTAAAGTGTAGCTATCATTCTAATTCTTTTGGATTAAGCACTTGGGCTTCAGACCAGTTGTTTTACATTAGGAAGGTTTGTGTCATGCACTGTGGTGGCAGGACAGGTAACTTTCATCCTTCTAAGTCGGGAACTGCTGATTGAGAGCCCAGTGTCTGTTATTCTTAAAGTGTATTAGTTCTGGTTTAGGCACTTGGGCTTCAGGCCAGTTATTTTACATTATGAAGGTTCGTGGTCTGCACTCTTGTGGGAGAAGAGGCTGGACTCTGCCCTTCTGAGCTGGGAATTTCTGGTTAAAGGTTTATAGTGCCTGAATATTTGAACTGTATCTTACTGAAATTGGTACACCTTGTTTGCTGTAGCATAGACTAGATCCAGGCCTGCTGATTCTAGCTTTGTTTATATGCTTGTTGATTGTTTGCTTGTTATTTCCCTGGAACGCTAATTCCACCTAATACGCGGCTTCTCAGCGCTTCTGTGGATCACTAGTGATATCTGCATTGCTTACTGTACTTATTTACTTGTTTCACTTGAAAGAAAGTTACTGTTTGTAGTTTTTGCATTTAAGTTACCTGTAACACATTGCACTTAAGTTACCTGGCACTTGTGCGCTAAAGCAATTATATAAGTCAGCACTAAAAATTAAAAGCACTACACCCTCACTCCCCACTGGCCCTTGTTTTCAATTATTAAGGAATTCCCAATATTATTCGAGCATGTCCAAAGGTCAGTTGTCAATCTCCTCTCCGGTCCAGCTGGTGAATCTGGGAATCTTGAGGCAATGTTACAACTGCCTCATGTACACAGACAACCCTCTCATCCTCCCAACAAATTCCAACACATGTGAGAGATGCAACCATATAGCCAAACTGGAGGCTAAGCTCTCTCAACTCAGTACTGGCATAACCAGTCAGGAGGAGAAGGAAACCACACTCACTACAATTCCAGTCTCACATAGACCAACCACGACAGCAAACCAAACACATAATCACACAAAAACATACTCGGAGGCTCTAAATAAAGATCTGTCTAAGCAGCAGAGACCTCCAAAGCAGACATCCAAGCAACCGCTACCCCAAAACAAAACACTTGCAACACATAGCTCACAAAGCCAGTGTGCCGAACAGTCACAGCCCTTAAGACTAAACAACACACCTGATACACTTGTAATAGGTGACAGACACACTGACGTCCCGCTCACCAGGCTGAACAAGGAGAGGGTCACGGTGAGCAGCCTGTCGGGTGCTAGGATCCGCCACATAACACAAGCACTCAGGTCACTCCAAGGCAAGTACAAATATGACTCGGTCATTGTCCATGCTGGTGTGAATGACCTGAGACGTACCTCCCTGGACTACATGAAGAGAGACATAAAGGAGCTCTCTGAGCATGTAGCCCAGGATGGTATGACCCTGACCTTGAGTAGCATCTTACCCTCACCAAGAATGATGCCACAATATGAAGACAAGATGATCAATTTCAACAATTGGCTTAAGTACTGGTGTCATTCAAAGGGGATCCAATGCCTGTCAGCTTGGGATGATATGCTCGACAAGCCACAATGCTTCACTAGGGACGGCTTGCACCTGTCACCCCTGGGCTTTCGGATATTGGCAAAGGCTCTTGCTACCCCCATAGTGCCTTTTTTAGGCAAGGCTCAAAAGACAAACCCACCTCCATAGGTATCACAAGGGATAAGAAACTAAGAGTAATGCTACTCAACGCCAGAAGTCTAAACCTCAAGATGCACGCACTCAAAACTCTCCTTAGCATGGAGAACATCGATATCTGTGCAGTAACAGAAACCTGGTTCAGGGCTCCCGAGACCACCCAAGCACTACCAGGTTATACCTCATACCATACTTTTCGTCCCCAAAACTTGGACCGAACCACAAAAGGAGGGGGAGTATCGATATTCATCAAAGATACCCACACCTCCAGGTTGGTGGCAAAGCACGAAGCATCAGAGACTATCCATGTGCAACTAACAGTGGGTAAAACTGCCTTCCAGTTTATAGCCTGCTACAGACCACCCTCCCAAACCCAGAAACCCCACTCGGCCTTTCTGAGAACACTGGAAAATATGAAGGTCTCTCCAAACACCATTATATTGGGCGACTTCAACTACCCAAACATAGACTGGGAGCATTACTCTAGCTCCAACACCCTAGCCCAAAGGTTCCTAGAATTTATAAACTCAAATGCTATGGAACAACTTGTTACCACTCCCACAAGAGGGGAAAACATACTGGACCTGATCATCACAAACATGGGGACTCTATGCTCCAGACCAGAAGTGTATCCCTCACTGGTAAGATCAGACCATAAACTAATCTCACTGGATATTCACATCCTGACCCCACCCCTTGCCCAGAAAACCACAGTGAAAAACTTCTCTAAAGCAAATTTCACACTCCTCAAAACCGAGGTGGAATCCTTCCAAGCCCCCGGGCCTGTGGAAAATACGGCCCAGACTGCAGAATCCTTTATAAACGCATTCTATGAACACCTTCAGGAATGCATGGATCATGCGATCCCAAATAAAACCAAGACCCAATCCTCCAAAGGCAGACGTCCTGTCTGGTGGACCCCAGCCATAAACAAACTATACAATAGAAGGAGGAAGCTACTAAATGATAGAGCAAAATCCCAAAAAGAGAAGGCATCACTGATCAGTATTAGCAAAAAACTACGGGCACTCATAAAATTGCCTAAGGCCAGCTTCGAGAGAAAAATTGCACAGGACACTAAGGATAATCACAAGGCTTTCTTTAGTTATGTTAGGAACCTGGGTGGTAATTTCCAGATATGCTCAGAATTAGTCCAAAATGACAAAAAAATACACTGAACCCACAGACATTGCCAACATCCTAGCTGACAGATTCAGCGCAAACTCCCCCCCCCTCCCCACCAAAAGGGCAAATATCTATCCCAGCAGAGTGCTGCCCCCCTGACATCTCAGATGCTCAGGTAAGAGCCGCCCTCTCCAAAGCAAAAAACACAGCATCAATGGGACCAGATGGTGTCCTGGGCTGCGTCCTACATGAACTCCAAGAAGAGATAAACCCAAACATAAAACTACTGTTCAGTCTCAGCCTTACTACAGGATATGTGCCCAAAGAGTGGCGTACAGCAACAGTGGTCCCTCTCCATAAAGGTGGTGCCTCAACGGATCCTGGAAACTATCGCCCCATAAGCCTGACTAGCTTGGTCTGCAAAGCTATGGAAAGGATCATCATGGACCTCATAAAGATATTGGGGACCTACAGACACTGGATCCTACCCAGTTCGGCTTTGTTAAGGGCAGATCCTGCCTCTTAAACCTGGTTGATTTCTTTGAAACAGTCACCAAGGCCATTGACGAGGGGAAGGTGGTCCACACAGCCTACCTGGACCTCGCAAAAGCCTTTGATACAATACCCCACTCAGGCATTATAGATAAGCTCACCAGCTTAAATATAAACCCCTATGTCACTAGATGGATTGCAAACTGGCTCAAGGACAGAACCCACATGGTTAGAATTGCTGGAGCCATGTCAGACTCCAAACCAGTTACAAGTGGTGTCCCACAAGGCTCAGTCCTGGGACCTCTCTTGTTCGGTATATATTTCTCGGAGGTACAGGCCAACACGGAAGGACTGCGGCTGACCAAGTTCGCAGATGACTGCAAACTGGGCGCCATAATCAACTCTCCAGACGACACAAGCATCCTCCAAAAGGGCCTCATAGAAACAGACAACTGGTGCCAGAGCCATGGCCTCAAGCTAAATGCCAAAAAGTGTATAGTCATCCCCTTTGGCAAAAACCAAGTGCCCACAAATTACCACATAGGTGGTAATCCATTAAGTACAGAAGAAGTAATTAGGGACCTGGGGACCCAAGTTGATAGCAATCTCTCATTTGACAACCACGTGGCCAAAGTGGTTAGAAAAACATTTTATATAGCCCACCTAATCATGAAGGGATTCACATCTAGATCAGGGGAGGTCATCGTGCCTCTTTACTCATCCCTCATCAGACCCATAATTGAGTACAATGCCCCTTTTGTGATGTACCTTACCAGACACCTGCAGCAACTGGAAAGACCCCAAAAGTACCTCACCAAGAGGATCAAAGGGCTCAAACAGATGCCATATGCTGCCCGGTTAAAGAAACTCCAGCTCTACTCAGTGGCATACCGCCTGTTCAGAGGTGATCTGTGCCTGACATATAAAGCCATGTCCAACCCGGAATTAATGGACATGCTGCACCTCAGAAAATCCAAATCCCATCGAGCTACGTGCTTGAGAGACTTGAACCTCAGCACCGAAATAAATAGGACATGCTGGAGGGACAGATTCATAACCCAGAGGCTCCCTTCACTCTGGAATAAAATCCCAGTCCAGGTTAGGCAGAGTCCCTCATTGACTCTCTTCAAGAGGAATCTTGATGAGTGGATGGGAGATCGTAGGTTTACCCCGGGTATCACTTCTGTGTCACTGTTAGACAGAGGCACAGTATACTAACCTCGAAAAAGGGCATAGCAAAATAAATTTAAAATGGGTGGCGAAAGCCAAACACATTCTGGCTAGGCTTATAAATGCCCTAGGACAGATAGCCTAGTATGAACCTATGAACTGAAGAGTCCACTTCGGATCTGATAAGATAATCCTTGGATCTGAACCTGATGGAGCTGGAAGACCTAGATCCCGGGTCTCAGCAACATCCAATGGAATCAGAGGAGGAGAGTGAAAAGGTGGAGTGGATGAGAAATGGGCTGCCTGATCTGAGCTGGTAGCCGCCAGTAACACACTCATCCGGATCAGCTCCAAGAGAAACTTCCTCATCACCTGATCCACATTTTCTTCTGTTAGAGTTCTAGATGAGAGATGATACCAGCAGAGGGGATTCTGTATGGCAGAGGAATGAGACCTCCTTGGATCCAACTTGGAGGATGGTGCTGACGAAGTAAATGGAACAGTAGATCTAGACTCCTTTGATTTTTTTTTTTTGTGGGAGATTGCGCCCCCACAATAGTCTCACTGAAAGAAGAAGGTAATAAAACCTTTTAATGTCAACTTGTTTTTTTTTCTATCTACCACAGCACGTGGATTAAAATTTCTACAAATAGAACATTCTTGATGAAGATGCTGAGGGCCCAAACAGTAAACACATAGACTATGAATGTCCAATATAGGCATTTTATGTCCACACTTAGAACATTTTGTGAAACCAGATTGCCCTTTTTGCCATGGCAATGGTGAAGAAAAATGGAAAAACAAAAGAAATAGCAATTACCAACAAAGGTAAGTAAGGTTACTCTAATAAGTACAATGAGAACAGACACTACCAACAATGGTACTGTAGATTACTCTATAAAGTAAGAAAAAAGCAGGAAAAATTTTCAATCAACTGTGAAGAAAAATAGGCTATATGTATAACTTTACGAGGGTGAGAGAACAATAAAGGAAGAAAGTTATGATGAAAAAATGTAACTTATCTCAAAAATAAGTGATAAGGCTCAAGAGCTACTAGCAATCACTTATTTCATGAAAAGTGGCGAACAAGATCTAAGGTAACTTAGGGTCGGTGCATTATAGGTAAGGTAGAAGCTTGAGAGCTTTTTGGTTCCCACGAGCTTTAGTAACTGATGAGTCAGATCTGAGGATCAGATCCGAACCCATCAGTTGGGGAAGAATGAAAATTGACATCAGATCATTATTTTTAGGTTAGGTAATGCCAGTGGATGCAGCTGTACATTAGGGACAATTGTTCCTATCAGGAAGGTTAAACTTCATTATTTGAAGATGTACATAGCTTTGTGCATTTGTTTTAAGTTAATATGTGACGGGGTGTTTATTTTAACTTCCAGTTCACACCCATACCTCCTTATGGTATCCAGAATGTTTTGGGCATGGCTTCTTTAACTAAGTGACTTACCAGCCTATGATAAGCAGTGTTAGAAAGGGAAAGGCGTTATTAACAAAAATAGTACTAAGATTGTTAGTCTGGAATGTCCTGCAGTAGAAAAAGTGATATTTGTTTGCCATTTATTATTAATATTTTTATATTTATGTTCATATTTGCATAACTAAGAAACTTACATTTTATTGAGGTATATAACATGAAACACCAGTTTGGAAGACAGAACAATTCACTGAAAAATGCTGAATTATATCACACTATACTGGAAATACTGCTGGTTGTTCATAATTATAAAAATAAGCAATATTTCCTTATGCACTTAACACTTCAAAAACCAAGTGACTTGCAAACATTTGCATGACATTAGGTAAAACCTTAGATGTTGTTGAAGAAAACTGCCTTTGACATTTGAAATGTAAACTGCACATCTTGAGAGATATCCAGTATTATTTGTATTGTTAATTTTACCACTAAATATAGGTTTTTATATTTCTGTAAATATTCCAATAAACATGCACTTAACATAGGAATTTATTTTTGTCATGTGAAAGTGTATGCGTGGTTAACAAAAACATTTAATAATGGGTCTAGGTTACATAGTTTTCAAAATAATAATATTTGTGAAAGTTTAGAAAAAATATACTTTGAGGTTTGAGTGCATCAAAATATTTTACAGTATTTATGGAAAAGACTATAAATGCACTGGCTATTATTAGTGGAAAAAATACTTCTTACTGAAAACATTGCTATTTGTACAATTTTTGTTCACAAAATACTTACATTTGTTTTCTTATGCTTTTAACTTTATTTTTCTGAAAATGTTATGGAATGCAGGATGTGTGTAGGCTGCTAGAAGTCTGATATTCCATACCACATAGGTGTTAAGTTAAAAAAAACTATCACACTATCTACACTATTTTGGAATGTGAATGGCCTCAAAGGTATAGACAAAAAATGTAAGATTATTGTATTATATTAAGAAATGCAAATAGCATTGCTGCAGAAGACGCATATGAAAAGGAGTGAGCATGTGAATTTGATAAAAGAAAGATTTCAGGATGGATATTCAGCAGAATATCAGAAATAAAGAAAAAAGGGAGTACATATACTAATTGTAGAGCAGTTCCAATAGTGACAGAAGGGGAAAAATGAAAAGAATGGTAGATTTGTGGTAGTAAGAGGCTACTTACTGGCAAGGAGGGAGGATTATGCTGGCATGTATTTATATTCCACCTAAAACTACTATTATGGAGCTTAAGAAAAACTTTGGGACAAGAATCATCTTTCAGCAGGGAATATTGCTTAAAGCGGGGACTGAAACTTGATTTGCAATGGTGAGGATGAATCCGAGGAACCTAGAAAGGAAATATAAAAGTGGGTAGACTTTTGAAGAAATTTATGAAAATATTTGGCATGTTAGACATAAATTCAAAAGTAGGAATTCAAAGAGAATTTACATATTATTCCTCAAGGTACAATAAATGGGCTAGACTAGACAGAAATTATATTTCACAGGAACATATGCATTTAACTGAAAGCTTAGACACATATCCAATAACTATTTCAGATCATGTGCCAATAACAACTAAGATAAAAATGTAGGTCAATGAAGTAAAAATGAGACATTGGCACTTCCTCACCTACCTGTTAAAAAGAGAGGAATTTAAGGAATGGGTAGTGGAAATTAATCAAAAGTTATTGGTGAAGATAGAAATTTCTTCAGAAGTTATAGCTAGTGAGTGGGATAAAACAAGGGGGAAGTTTAAAAGTAGTATAGAAATAAAAGAAAAAGTGATATAGTTAATAAGTCTGTCTTTTGGCTTTTCTGGGTTAGGGTTTGCCACAACGGATCACCAGTTCACTCATGACTGGTATTGGAATTTTACAGTGTCAAGTTGCCAGCCCGGCGCCCAACCTTCAGAGAAGGCACACGCGCACACACACACACACACACACACACACACACACACACACACACACACCTACCTGCATGTCTTCTTAAAGTTCAAGTAATAGGATTTATTCAGATGGGCTGACAAAGGTTAAATTATTGCATAATAAGTGGAATCTCACAGAACAGGAAGAGGCGCAACTGCAGAGTGCTAAAGAGAAAATAAGGTAGTATCTGGATAATATGCATGAGTTTAGAAAGATTGCTGCTTTTATTTTAATTCCTCCAGGACAGAAACAATGACTTGGGCAACAGAAAGTAGAAAGGCTTGTTGCCAAACTTAGGGAACCTATAACAAGATAATAGTCAAAGAGCCTGCAGAGGTATTAGAGATATTTTGAAAATTTGTATAAATCAGAGAAAATGTGGAAATCAAAAAAGAGCACACATGGAAATACTTATGGAAGACTTAAGTATGCTAGGGTTAGAGATAGAAGATTGCAACAAATAACTGTTAATACAGGAGGAGATGAGATAAAAGCAGTGACGTATAATCAACTCCTGCAGGAAATTCTCCAGAAATGGATGGTATTCCTGTAGAGATTTGGAAGTTAGGAGGGGAAAAGTGATGAAAATCTGGAAGTTTTTGTTTAACAGCATTCTAAAAGGAGGGAGAGACAACATCCTGGAAGGTGTGGTAGCTGTAATACCTAAAGATGGCAAAGACCCAACAGATCCAGCTTCATATAAGCCCATTTCAATTTTAAACCATGATTATAATGTGTTTATGTACATAATAGCTAAAAGAACAACAAAGATGTTGTCAAAATTAGTAGATATGGATCACTGTGGTTCTGTGGAGGGAAGGCAAACATTTAACAACATTAACAGAACAACTGATGATCCAAATGGAAGCAGAATGTAAGAAAATATCACTGTCATTTGTGGGATTGATGTACAGAAAGCATTTGACAGAGTAAGCTGGGATTTTATGAGTATGGCAACAGAAGCATTTGTATTGCCTGATAAAATATTAAGGTTAATTAGGGTGATATCATGATGGATTGGAGGCATAAATTAACGTGGAAGGGTTCCTCTTTGACAAGTTGTGTCTCAGGAACCATGCAGGGGTGCCCTCTTTCCACTCTTTGCTTTATATTTACAGCCACTGGCAAAAAAATAAGGGACTCAGAAATTCAAAGATATAACTGGTATGATGATCAAGAAAAGTTGGCTTTATTTGCAGACAATATTATTTTGCACCTGATAAACAAGCAAAGGACATCTCAGTGTTGTGGAACATTGTGAGGAAGTTTCAAGTCTTTACGGGATATAAAAGGCTATAGCTGTAAATTATGCATCCACATATTAATTGGTTCAGCTGTACGCATATTTATAGGGACACAATAAAATGAAGTATTTAGGAATACGGATTAAAAGCGATTCTGTTATGGCAGCTAAGAATATGTGGGAAGAGACTAAACAAAAGATAAAAAAAAAAAAAAAAAAAAAAACACTAGAAGCTCTTGTCTGTGGATATGTATAGCAAGATACAATACAGATCAGGCATATATTTATCAACCAGAAGTGAAGCTGTGGATAATAATAAAGAGTTGAAGGAATTTATCTGGGAGTGGAAGAGAGCAAGGTTCAATTGGGATGACTTGATCCTTCCAATAAAACATGGTGGTTTAGGATTAACTGATATAAAAGGATATTTTAGAACTGCACAGTTATGGCTCATATACATAACACAAGCAGAAAGCAATAATTCAAAGTGTACAGGGATGATGATGATATGGGGAAAAATCATCAAGAAATAAGGAGAGAATGGAATTTTGAATGCAGATCCTTAAGGAGAATAACAGCAGCCATACACAATATGAAATGGGATGAAGTAACAGTTAGAGAGATTGAAACAAAGTTAAAAAAAGCCTCTAACTGGAAAACCCCAAGCCTAGATGCAGTACCTAACTTCTGGTTAAAAGTATTAACATCTTTGTAAAAAGTTTTAGCCATGAGTAAGAACTATTTAATGTGCACGACGAACAGACACCAACCTGGCTAACACCAGGAAAAACAATGCTCCTACTTAAGAGTGAACCTGCAAGCTACCCTAAAAATTATAGACCAATAACTTGCCTTCCAGCAACATATAAATATACAGTAGAATTGACGGTGACAGAGTTTATAGTCCTTTAAAAAAAAATACATCCTACACTATTAAACTATATCACAGAGACCATGAAACAGTGGCAAACTACTTCAGTTAAGCTATGATAAAGGACAAAAAACAAGTTATGTCTTACCATAACATTCCATCTGTGGTGTAGATCTTTATTCATTCATTACTGATAGGACTTCGGTTCCATCCTCAGGACCAACAAGGCCGTTTCCAAGCTCGCGCCAGCCAAAAACTCTCAACTAAGACCTACCCATAATGCCCCTCTCATAGTTACTCCAGTTCAAGTTTGTCCGCCCCTATATAATATATATAGTAAGAGAAAAACAGTAGGAGGCTCTGTCTGAGTAAATACCCTAAACAGGAGTTCATAAAGTCTACCAGGAGTCTGGACAGGGGAAGGAGGGCGGGAAGTAATGAATGAATAAAGATCTACAACAAAGATAGAACGTTATGGTAAGACATAACTTCTTTATTTGATGTTGTAAATCTTTATTCATTCCTTACTGATAGGACTGAGTCCCCAGCTACTTGAGTCCTGGGTGGCCCTAAGGAAGGATATTCCAGAGCACCATAGAACCAAAAGATGCTCATCCCCTGGAGGCTAAATCCAATTTGTAATCAGAGCTAAAGGTATGAGGTCTTGCCCAAGTGGCTGCTGCGAAGATATCATACATAAAGGCTCTGGAATGAAAACCTACAGAAGTAGCCATCGATCTAGTAGAATGAGCCTTTATTCTGGAAGGTAAGGATAGCTTATTCTGTTGGTAGATAAAGGTAATGACGTTTCTAAGCCAGGGGGATAGGGTAACTTTGGAGACAGTTTTACCCAATCTGGGTCTTGCAAAGGCCACAAACAAGTGATCCATTTTTCTGAAAGATTTAGTCCTGTCCAAATAACAATGAAGCTGCTGATGCACATCAAGGGTGTGCAAAAGGTACTCCCATCTGTTTGAATGCGGAGGGAAGAAAACCAGCAGGTCAACAGATTGGTTAATGGAAAATCCAGAAATGACTTTGAGCAATAAAGAAGGATCAGAATGAAGGGACACTCTATCCCTGTGGAAGTTCAAGTAAGGTCTCTTGACACTCAAGGCCTGCAACTCAGATACTCAGAGGTAAGTGCTACTAGAAAAAGAAGTTATGTACTCACCATAACATTCCATGTGAGTTGTTTATCTCACCCTTATTCTCACTGATGGGTTCAGAGCTGATCCTCGGCTCCAACACGGCCGTTAGCACAGCTCAAGAGTAGCTCGAGACCAAGCCCCTTATCCCATGATGCACTGTTGTAATTACTTCAAATCTTGTTTGCTGCGTGTATATATAACCCCGTAAGGGGTGCACTCCCCAAGAAAGAATAAGAAATATTGAACAACCAGGATGATACTAGCCTCTAGGTCAACTGTCAGCCAGGAGGGGGGTGGAGGGAGGGACGTGAGAATAAAGGCGAGATAAACAACTCACATGGAACGTTATTGTGAGTACATAACTTCTTTATGTAAAGGTGTTAAATCTCGCCGTTTATTCTCACTGATGAGTAGCGTCCCTAGCACCCGCAATCCTGGATGGCTCACAGGAGTACATTTTTCAGGACCGTAGAACCAAAAGAAGACCTGTCCCTAGAGGCCTTATCTACTTTGTAATGAGTGATAAAAGTATGAGGCTTAGACCAAGTGGCTACAGCACAACTGTTATCAAGGGACAATTTAGATTGAAAGGCAGAAGATGTAGAAACGGCTCTGGTTGAATGAGCCTTTACTTTGATGGTAAAGGTATGTTAGCAGCTGTATGAACAAATGAGATACAATCCGATAACCATTTTGAAAGGGTTGTTTTGGCCACTGGTCTACCTTTTCTGGCCTCGGAAAAGGATACAAAAAGTTTATCTGATTTCCTAATATCCTTGGTCCTATCGAGATAGAATCTAAGCTGTCTGTGTATGTCAAGTTTGTGTAGCATGTATTCTAATTTGTTGGAATGGTTGGGGAAGAAGACTGGCAATTCAATAACCTGACTGATAGATTCTGAACAGACTTTAGGCAAAAAGGATGGGTTTGTTCTGAGAGATACTCTATCAGTATGAAAAATCATATAAGGTGATCTGATAGACAAAGCTTGAATTTCTGACACTCTGCGGGCAGAAGTAATGGTCACTAGAAAAATAGTTTTCCAGGAAAGGAATTTGAGATCACAAGATGATGCAGGTTCAAAGGGGGGAAGAATTATTTGAGAACGCATAAAATTCAAATTCCAAGGAGAATAAGGGGTTTTGACAGGAGGCCTCATGTGAAAAACACCTTTGAGGAAAACCTTAGATAACTTATGGGCCATAATATTTAACCCATCCAATCCAAGGTGGAAATTAGATATGGCAGCTAACTGAACCTGAACTGTGGCAGCTGCTGCTCCTTCCTTAAAAATCAATGTCAAAAACTCTAGAATGGACGACAAAGGAGCTCGGAAAGGGTCAATTTTTTGTATGCTGGCCCAGATGGAGAATCTTTTCCACTTACTGCGATATAGATTTCTGGTGGATGGCTTATGAGAAGACAATAGAATTTGTCTTGTGTCATATGAGAGAATGAAGCCTGGCTATTTGGGGAAGTGGATCAGCCAAGCAGTCAGCTTTAGAGACTGCAGTGAAGGATGGAGGTCCCCTGATGGGTGTGTCAGGAGGTCTGGAACTGGGTCCAGGATCCATGGATCCTCCAGCAGATGATGGTGAAGAAAAGGGAACCAAATCTGTTGAGGCCAATGGGGGGGCTATAAGGATAACAGTCTTCCCAGCGACTTTGCTTTATGTACAAACCTGGGTATCAATGGAATTGGAGGGAATGTATATACGAAACCTGGAGGCCAATTGTGTATGAGTGCATCTCTCGGGGGATGTCCCGGAGGTGGTATCAGGGCAAAATAGCTTCTGCATTTTGTATTGATGTAACTGGCAAAGAGGTCGCAGCAAGGCTGGCCTCATTTATGGAAAATCATGTCCGCAACGTGTTGGTTGAGAGACCACGCGTGAGGCAACAAGATTGCCCTGCTCAGCTTGTCCGCTATCACGTTGGATTTCCCCGGGATGCGTGTTGCTAACAGAAAATGCTGGGATGACACAGCCCATTGCCATACCCTGAGGGCTTCTCGACAAAAGGGGTAAGACTTGGTTCCGCCCTGTTTGTTCAAGTACCAGACCACTGACATGTTGTCTGTCTGAATTGCAATTGTCCCTAGAGGAAGAGAGTACTGAAAGTACTGCAACACCAGAAGTACTGCTCTCAACTCCAGAACATTGATATGCAGATGTGACTTTTGATCTATCCATGTGCTTTGGGCAGTCTTTCCCTGAAAATGCTCCCCCCACCCTAACAGGGAAGCATCCGTGGTCACAGTGGCTACTAAGGGAGGGTGCACAAAGGGTCATCCTATTGTGACATGAAGAGATGTCAACCACCACCGAAAGTCCCTCTTGCAAGAGTTTGTGATGAGAATCTTATGGTTCATTGGCAATTTCTGGTAAGACCATTGAGTGAACAGAAGCCATTGAAGAATTTGCATATGCATTCTTGCGAGTGGAATGGCTAGAATTGCTGCCGCCATCAAACCTAGTACCTTCAAGACCTCTGCGGCTGTAGCTTTGTTCTTTGAAACCAGTGAGTTGACGTGTTGGTGAAGAAGTGAGACCCTTTTGACTGGAAGACGTAAAGTGGTGGTTGAGGTATCTAACTCTGCTCCTATAAAGACAGTATGCTGCGATGGCGACAAGGCAGACTTTTCAAAGTTGACTGTAATGTCTAAGTGGTTGCAGAGTGTCAGAGTAGATTCTGTTGTCTGAATCAGTTGATGCCTGATGGTGGCGGTAAGGAGCCAATCGTCTAAGTATGGAAACACCTGGAATCCTAGATGCCTCAGGTGAGCCGTGACCTCTGCCATGCATTTGGTGAACACTCTGGGGGCTGTAGTGAGACCAAAGGGCAGGGCTAGAAACTGGTAGTGATTGGCTCCCAGCCAGAAATGCAGGTGATCTCTGGAGTGTCTGTCCATCTTTATGTGGTAGTACATGTCCTTGAGATTGATGGAGCACATCCAATCACTTTTCCCTAAAAAGGGAAGAATGACCTGAAGCGTGTCCATTTGGAACTTCTCTTTTTTTACAAATTGGTTGAGTCTGCTGAGGTCCAAGATAGGTCTCCAGTCCCCTGTTTTCTTTGGAACCAAAAAGAATCTTGAGTAAGTTCTGAATCCTGTTTGGTCTGCTGGGACTGGTTGGATGTCACTTTTTTCTAGCAACTTGCGGACCTCTATAGTTGCTCGTCCCCTGAGACTGGGTGGAACATCCGGGATTCTGTTGACAGGAGTGGGAGGGGAAGAGATCGGTATGAAATACCCTCTGGAAATGATGCTTTGTACCTAGGTATCAGATGTTGTACTTGGCCAGGTTTCTGGGTACAAAGATAAGCGACCCCCGACTGCCTCCAGAGCTGGACAGCTGGGCCTCCTTTCAGGAGCACTGATAGCGCTGACCAGAGAACTGGCTTCTGTCACCCTGCTGTTGTGGACCCCCCCCCCGCCGCGCGGGTGGCGTCTTCCATTATAACCCCCTCCTCTGCCTCTAGAGGGGGTTTCGCCATGTTTGTCCTGAAAGGCTCCCTGGGCTTTTCAGAACATCTTTCCGGCCTTAGGGCCCTTGGGATAGGGCCAAGTAGGGGTAGAAAAACGGACTCTGATGGCAGATAGTCTTTCCTTCCTGCTCACACCTGGTTAGAGTTTCTGTTACCTTGGGCCCAAACAGGGATGAGCCATCAAATAAGGTGTTGATAAAGGAAGACTTTAAAGGCTCCGCAAAGGAACAGAGATGCACCCAGGCTTGTCTACGCAGAGCAATGCCTGAACTTGTGGCCCTACTCGAACCATCAGCTGCATAAGATATGAGATGCATGGACAAGTTCACAATCGAGTTTAGGGTAGCGAGCTGGGTGGTAACTTTGTCAGCAACCCCTGCAGCTACCGTACCCTGGAAAGTATCTCCTAGCTCTTTCAGGAGATCTCTTTGTAGTCTGGTAAAATGGGTTAAGTAGTTTAGTGATCGAAGGGAAAAAGTCACTGAAATAAACATGCATTTCCCATATCTATCCATGATCCTGGAATCTCTGTTAGGAGGATGGATAGATGAGGACGTCTCAGAAGTTTCCTTTTTGGTGGCTGCCACCACCACCATGGCATCAACAGGCACTCTCTTAGTCAAAAAAGCTTTGTCCATGGGGGCAGAGATGAACTTATTTGGCTTCCGAGGGACAGGTTCTATGGCATCCAGAGACTCCCATGCCTTATGAGAGATCAGCTCCATGAGCTCATCGTAAGGCGGAGACACACAAGAGGTGGAAGGTTGAGACCCGAAAGCCTTCAAAAGCACTGACCTGTCCTCAGTAGGGCTTTTGGACTGCCAACCACCCCTCTGATTAAGGATCTCTAATATCTCCGCAAAGGAGATATCCTCAGAGGGGGATTGAGGGGACCCTTCTGACTCATCCAAGTCAGTGTCAGATGTCAAAGACTCCTGTGGGGAGTCCAAGTGCCTCCTCTTGCACAGTCTCTTCCTGGGTACCTCCTCAGTGGGGGCTTCTGGGGAGGTCTCAGAAGAGCAGGGGGCACCCTGTGGAGCTACTTGAGGCTCAGGCTCTCTACGCTTGGGTTGACCAGTAGAAGCAGGAGTGGACACAGGCGCTTGAGGGGAGGAGGAAGCCAGACCTGATGCTGATGATGTCTTCGGAGACAGGATTCTCCTCATGGCATTGAACGCACCATGACTCTGACGAGAAGGGGTAGATGGATCTGGGGGGACCGTCTGATCCTCCCGCACCGAGGCCATGGGCTCTGAGCCCAAGGTAGGCTCATCCAAGCCGAAGCCCTGAGAGGAAGAGTTGGCACCGACAAATCGATACGACTATCCTATCCAGACCCGACAGGAGAGTGTCGACTCCTAGAGTCCCCAGTCCGTGCCAAGGATGTTCGATTAGATGGGACCGATAACACTGGAGCAGGTCTCGGCTCCACAGGCTCAACAACCATCAGGTTGGCCTCCTCCAGCTCCGAAAGTCCGGTATGGCTCGGAGGAAGAGCAGTCAAGTCCGGGGTAATGGTCTTCGGTTCCGATGGAGGCGTCGGAGCCGACAACAATTTGGCAAGGCCTGGTGCCCGTAAAAGCTTCTGCACCAACCGGTCCATACCCAGATCTGAGAGGCTGACCGAAGACTTCGAGGAGTACACTGAGGGTGCTGACTGAAACAGAGGAGATGAGGAAGTTTCAGAAACTGGCTCCAAAGCTGTGAGCTGGCTCCGAATGGAAGGGACACGGTTCCAAAGGCAGTGGAACCGATGACCCTAAACCCTCCATTTTTTTAGCCTTTTAAGATAACTTGGAGTCACCTGAAGATTTGGATGACTTAGAGGATTTGCTAGCACCACCCTGGTCACCCAGTGCTTCCGAGAAGGGGTGCTGAAGTAAGCCCCTATCCACCAATTTCCTCCTCCTCTCTAAAAGTACCCTGGAAGAGAGGGAGTGACAGATGCTACAAGAGTCTTGGAGGTGTAATGCCCCAGACAATAGACACACTGAACAAGCCCGTTAGTTACTGACATTTTTTGTCCACAGTCCGGACATTTTTTGAAGCCAGATTTAGGATGTTGCTTCTCTTTCTCTTCAGACATCCTAAATTTAAACAAATAGAAAACACTCTCTAAGCAACTATTAGCTATTGAATTAACTACTGACTTATGAATTTAGTTAAATACAAGGCCAACACTACTAGGCCAACTGCTAACTAGAAACACTTCTATGGAAAAAACAAAGCCAACACAGATATATATATAAAAAAAAAAAAAAAAATATATATATATATATATATATATATATATATATATATATATATATATATATATATAAACTATCCTAACAAGAATGAAAGTTAAGAAAAAGTTTTTAAAACTTGCGAATAGAAGAATCTTTCCAATAAAATTGGCCTGAGCAATCTGGAACACCGAGATCTGTGACGCGGCAAACTAGAGCTGAGGTAATTCCAGCAGTGCATCATGGGATAAGGGGCTTGGTCTCGAGCTACTGGTAAACCTTGAGCTTTGTTAACGGCCGTGTGGGGGCCGAGGATCAGCTCCGAACCCATCAGTGAGAATAAACGGCGAGATTTAACAACTTCACATGTAAAGTCTTCCATGACAAAAACTTCATATCACAGGAATCAAAAAGCTCGACAGGAGGGCCTGTTAGTGATTGAAGTACCAAGGTCAAGTCCCAGGGTTCTCTGGGGGATGTGACAGGAGGTTTAACGTGTAATACTCCTTTCAAAAAAGTCTTGCACAGGCGGTGTGACATAACAGACGAATTATCAAATCCATTATGAAAATTTGATATAGCTGCTAAATGTACAGTCACTGTCGATGCTGAGGCTTCCTGCATGTTGCAGAGTCAACAGGTATTGTAGGATCTTTTGAATAGGCATAGAGAAAGGATCTAAGTTCTGATCTTTGGCCCAGATAGAGAACCTAGTCCATTTACTAGAATACATCTTCCTGGTGGAAGGTTTGTGTGAAGCCAGAAGAATTTCATGAATGGGAGATGAGATATCAGGCAGCCTGGCAATCATTGGAAGTGGAGGAACCAGCTGTGAGCTTGAGGCTGTAGAGATTGGGGTGAATCAGTCCCTGAGGATGAAATAGCAGACCTTGGTAATGATCCAGGTTCCACAGGCTGTGAATCAGATGAGGCCATAGGAATGGGAAGCAGACTTGACGGGGCCAATAAGGGGCAATGAGGATCACTTTGCTTCTCAATCTTTGAGCTTTCTGGAGGAATTTTGGGATGAGTGGAAATGGGGGAAAGGCATACAGTAGACCCAGAGGCCAATTGTGTGTTGGAGCGTCCCTCAGGGGTTCCCCCTAAGGTAGGATCAGGGCAAAGTAGCTTCTGCATTTGTTGTTTAAGGGGGGGAAGCAAACAGATCGCAGCAAGACTTGCCCCAGCAGTGGAAAATCCAATCCGCTATTACAGGATTGAGGGACCACTCATGACGCATCAGGATGTTCCTGCTCAGATTATCCGCAATAAGGTTGGAACTCCCGGGAATGTGCATTGCTATAAGAAAGCAGTTGGAAGCTATCGCCCAGTGCCAAATCCTCATGGCTTCCCGACACAGGGGGTAAGACCTGGTTCCGCCTTGATTGTTGATATACCAGACGACTGACATGTTGTCCAAATGAATTGCAATTGTCTCAGAAGTGAGGGATGTATGGAACACTTGCAATGCTAAGGGAACTGCCCTCAGTTCCAGGACATTTATGTGCAAACTGGCTTCCATGGGGGACCAGGTGACTTGGATCATCTTTCTCTGGAAATGCCCCCCCCCCCCCAACAGAGAAGCGTCCATGGTCACCATGGCCGTGGGTTAGGGGAGACAAAAGGGTCGATACCAAAGATTCGATTCTGACTTCATACACCATAGCATTTTTCCTTGCAAAGGTTTGTAAGACGTATCATATGGTCGAGTGGGTGAATTAAGATCAACCATTGTGAAGAAAGGAGCCACTGTAGTATTCTCATGTGCAACCTCGCCAGTGGTACTAGAGCTAGAGTAATGGCAGCTACCATGGAGACTAAGAGTTGCAGTACAAGGCGTGCTGGTACAAAGGTCTGTGGAAGAAGGGCTTGGATTTGGTGTCTTATTTTCAAAAGCCTGTGAGGCAGGAGAGAAGCTTGACAAGATGCTGTTTTGAAAACTGCTCCAATGAATTCCAGTGTTTTTGTTGGGGACATTTGAGATTTGTACTTGTTGACTGTAATCCCCCAAGTGGAGAGCAAGGCCTTGAGTGTAAGAGAGGCTGCGGATTAGAAGATTCCTGGTCAGGGCGGTAAGGTGCCAATCGTCTAGATACAGAAACACCTGGAATCCTTGTAGTCGAAGATGAGCTACTACAACTGCCATACATTTGGTGAACACTTGGGGGGCTGTCGAGAGACCGAATGGCAGTGTCCTGCACTGGTAGTGATTGGCTCCCAGCTGGAAGTGGAGAAATCTCAGGGAGCGGTGATCCATCTTTATGTAGTAATACACGTTCTGGAGGTCTATAGAGCACATCCAGTTGCCCCTCCCTAGAAAGGGCAGAATGGACTGTACTGTGACCATCTGGAATTTTTGAGGTTTGATAAATTTGTTCAATAGGCTGAGATCAAGGATTGGTCTCCAGTACCCGGTCTTTTTTGGCACTAAAAAGAACCTCAAGTAAAACCCAATCTCTAGTCTGGTGAGACTGGTTGAATGACTCTTTTTCTTAGCAGCTTTTCTATTTCTAAGGCTGCTACCTCCCTCTGACTGGGTGGAATATCGGAGATTCGTTTGACGAGTCTGGGATTTAAATTGAATGGTATCTGGTAGCCTCTGGATATTATTATCTGCACCCGAACATTGGTAGTAATAAGTTGCCAGGCTGGTAGGTGCAAAGAAAAACGACCCCCGACTGCTTCCAGAGGAAAGCAATCGGGCCGCTGCTCAGGAGCACTGGTAGGGTGCACCCTGGTTACGCAGACCTCCTCTACCCTGAAATGGGCATCTTCCAGATGAGTTGCCCCCTCTGCCCCAGGGGGGATTGCTCACCATGAATGTCATGAAAAGATCCTTGGGATTTCTTGAACCACAATTTTCCTCCCCTCTGGTTCCTGGAGTAGGACCTCTGGGGGGTGGAAACATGTATGCCCACAGCAAACAAGGTCTTTCCATCTTTCGCACTTCGTGCTAGTGTGCCTCATATTTTGGGACCAAAAAGTACAGATTCGTCGAAAGGTGCATTGACAAAGGAAGATTTAAAGGGGTCTGCGAAATCACACAAATGCATCCAAGCATGGCATCTCATGACAATGCCTGATGCGGCAGCTCGAGCTGCCCCCTCAGTGGTGTGAGATAGATTCAAGGGTAGCTAGCTGCGAGACGACAGTGTCACACACCTCATCAGGCAGTACCCCCGCCAAAGAGGAAGCCATTTCAGAGATTATGTCTCTTTGGAGGTGTGTGAAGTGTGCCAGATAGTTCAACGAATGAATAGCAAAGGTCGATGAAGCATAGGTCCACTTCTCTAGTCTGTCCATGGCCTGAGACTCCCTGTTCGGAGGATGGACAGTGGAACTATCTTTTGCCAGTTCCCTCTTGGTGACTGCTGCCATGACCATGGAATCAATCGTCAACTGCTTGGACCAGTTGGGCTGGTCTTCAGGGGTGGATATAATTTTGCTCGGCCTCCAGGGGACAGGTTCTACATTGTGCGGGGCCTTCCAGGCATGCTGCAAAATCAGCTAAATAAGCTCATCCGCAGGTGGGGTCACCCAGGAAGTAGATGGCCGGGCACAGAAGGCCTGCAAGAACACCGATTACTCAGAAGAAGTGTCAGAGGACTTCCAGTCTCCCCGCTGCTTGAGGATTTCAAGAATGTCTCCAAATGAGACGTCGTCTGGGGGAGACCATGGGGACCCTTCCCCTCATCACAATCGGTGTCCTCAGTGATAAATTCCTCAGGGGAATCAAGGTGCTTCCTCTTGCACCATTTCTTCTGGGGTGGCTTCCCAGTGGGATCTTCTGAGGAGGACTCCATTGAAAGGGTTCCCTTCAAAGGGAGGTCTTGCAGCTCCCATGCTTGGGATCCCGAAATAGGCAGTTGGGACAGCTGCATGCTAGAGGGGGTTTCTGGCACCAATGTCATTGATCGTGACTGTGAGCCTGCGGAGGCAAAACCCCTCTCCATCACCTAGAAAGCAGGCCCGCCCAAGGAGGGATAGGAAGGAGCCCGGAACCGAGAAGGACAACCTTGGAACAGGGGTCACACCCTGCCCTGAGGAGCCCACCAGGTGAGGAACTCCGAGAGGACTGGAAGCTGCCGGAGCCATGGACATAGATGGTGCCAGCGAAAAAATAGGCGCCGGGCTACGTACCAATGTGCCGACAGTCCAAACACTGCTCTGAGAGTGCACCAGCTCCAACGGAGCCAATGCAGCAAGGGTGGTCAGCGCCGACAGGGAAAAATCTGCAGTCGGGGCCGAGACAGCAAGCACCAGGGGTGGACATTGGTACCGAGATCTCCGGGGCCTGGGTAGAGGCTGGAGGAGTATAAACAGGAGAATATGCTGTGAAGGATTTCAAGCCAAAGGGGATGGAAGGTCTAGTTGGAGTGGGCAATCCCCTAGCTGCCAGAAGCTGGTCCACAACCCTCACTACATCTAGTTCAGAAAGACTACAGGTCTTTCAAGAAAGGGTCTAAACCAATGCCCCAAAAAAGGGTTGTACACTGGAGAGTATCTGGTTCTTGGGAGATATTCGACTTTAGGAACTGAGGTCATAGTCTGTGGAGCCGAAGAAGCTGTCGACACCATGGCCGGGGATGGTGCCGAAGCAGGTATGGTCGTGAAAGCCAGTGTCAGAACCAAGGACTGCACCGAAGCCGGTGGTGCTGAGGCTGGAACCGAAACAGGAGTCAACATCAGAGATGGCACCGAGGGAGAAGACACAGGGCCTGGTGCCGAAAAAGTCTGCGCTGAGGGCGCCGCAGAAGCAAGGAGCTAACTTGGTTCCATAACTGACGGAGATGCAAGAGCTGAGTGACTCCATTTTTCCTTGTGTTTCTTGGTCTTAGGTGGTGGTGAGACCTCAGACCCAGATAGAGCCTCTGAAAAAAGGTGTTTTAATTAAACCTTTCAGGATTAGTTTGTTTTTATGCTCTGCTGGAGTGCGATTGCTAAAACTAGAACAAATGTCACAATCAGCATTTATATGGTCCACGCCCAAACAGTAAATGCAGCGAGTGTGGGCATCCGAGTTGGGCATCTTACACCCACACTTGTCACACTGTTTAAACCCCAACTTAACTTTGTCTGACATAGTACAGGCAACAAAGGGCTATTCTAAAGGAAAAAACAACAACAAGGGAAAGAAAGGAGAGAATACCAACGATGGTATTTAAAAATACAAGGCCTACCAAAGGCAGGAGAGAGAGAGAGTACCAATGATGGTAGAGATTTAACTACCAAAGGCAGAGGGTAGGAAACAGAAGCAGGTTATAGGCGATAGTAAGAAAAGGTTAAACTGACTAAAACAACGACAAAGTTTCAAGAGAAATTATACAAAAAAATCACAAATTTCCACTTAGCTTTGAGAGAGATGGCTAGGCACGTCTGACAAGGAACGCGGCAAACAAGATCTGGAGTAACTATGACAGGGGCATTATGGGTAGGTCTTAGCTGAGAGTTTTTGGCTGATGCGAACTTAGAAACGGCTGGGTCGGTTCCGAGGATGGAACCGAAGTCCTATCAGTAAGGAATGAATAAGAAGTTATGTACCTACCATAACGTTCCATATTAGTTGTCTTCTTCTCGCCTTCTTTCTTGCTGGTTGGGTTCGGAGCCGATCCTCGGCTCCGACTCGGCCATCTTCTAAAGCTCGAGAGCTATTTACTGGCTCGAGGCCTCCCCATATCTCACAATGCCTGGTGCTAGATCCCCAGATCTCATTTGGTAGACCTAACTACAGACAAATATAAGGACACTTGTCCTAACAGCATAAGTTTAGCTACAGAGCTAAAAGGTTGAGGGAACAAACCAGATAAGACCCAGCCAGCTAAAAGGAACTCAGAGGGCAACTCTTCTCGGTCTATTAGGATAGGGGGACGGAGGGTGGGGCCTTAAGAAAGAAGGCGAGAAGAAGACAACTAACATGGAACGTTATGGTAGGTACATAACTTCTTAATGTTAAGTTGTCTATCTCGCCTTCATTCTTGCTGGTTGGGACAGCGTCCCCAGCACCTCAGTCCTGGGTGGCTCATCTGAACAGACTCTTCAGCACAGTGGAACCAAAATCAACTCTGCTCCTAGAGGCCACATCCAACTTATAATGAGAAATAAATGTATGGGGAGTGACCCATGTAGCTGCCGCACAAATGGCTTCCATTGGTAATCTTGCCTGAAAAGCTACAGAAGTAGCTAAAGCCCTAGTAGAGTGGCCTTTTGGCTTAGCAGGGAGCTTACTTTAGACACTGGTAGACCTTGTTTACCTTCAGCATAGGACAGGAAGAGCTGATCTGATTTTCTAATTTGTTTATTCCTATGTAAGTAGAAACGTAATTGTCTATGAACATCCAACTGATGTAATTTATGTTCAGCTTTGTTGGAATAATTTGGGAAGAAGACCGGAAGATCAATGGACTGATTCAGAATACTCTCAGAAGGTACCTTAGGAAGGAAGGCGGGATTAGTCCTGAGCGAAACTCTGTCATTATGGAAAACTAAATAAGGAGGGCGAACACAAAGGGCCTGGAGTTCGGAAACTCTTCTGGCTGAGGTAATTGCCACAAGAAAGAGGGTTTTCCAAGAAAGAAACTTTAAGGAACATGAAGCTGCGGGTTCAAAGGGGGGCAATATTAGGGAAGCTAAGATCAAATTAAGATCCTACGGAGGCGGGGGATCTCTTACTGGGGGCCTGAGCAAAGTAGTCCCTTTGAGAAAAGCTTTGCAAAGCTTATGGGACATGATACTAGTTTCAGATAGGCCTGTATGAAAATTTGAAATTGCGGCTAACTGAACTCTAATGGTGGCAGAAGAGGACCCAGCCTGAAAAAGTTCCGCTAAGAAATCTAAAACATGGTGGACCGGGGCTGAAAAGGGATCTATGTTTTTAGACTCTGCCCAGCAAGAGAAACGTTTCCACTTACTAGCATAAGTTTTTCTGGTGGTAGATTTGTGCGAAGATAAGATGATTTCACGCACCGATTGGGAAATGTCCAGAAGCCTGGCTAAGGTTGGAAGTAGAGCAACCAAGCAGTGAGGTTAAAAGATTGCAGGGATTGGTGTAGCCCGCCCGACTGATGGATCAGGAGGTCTGGTACTGGGTCCAGGGCTGCTCCAGGAGGTGATGATGCAGGAACGGAAACCAAATTTGTCGAGGCCAGTAGGGGGCAATGAGGAACATCTTGCATCCCAGCGTGGTAGCTTTCTGTATTAGTTTGGGAATCAGGGGAAATGGAGGGAATGCATAAAGAAGTCCCTGAGGCCAATCGTGGATTAGAGCATCTCTGGGAGGGTATCCGGGAAGAGGGAGGAGAGAAAAGAAACTGTTGCACTTGCTGTTGAAGGGGGTGGTGAAAAGGTTGCAGCAAGGCTGACCCCATTTGCAGAAGATTTGGTCCGCCACTGTCTGATTGAGAGACCACTAGTGAGGCATGAGAATTGCTCTGCTCAGCCTGTCCGCTATAACGTTGGACTTCCCAGGGATGTACGTTGCTATCCGAAACAGCTGGGAAGAGATCGCCCATTGCAAGAGTCTGAGTGCTTTTCGACATAGGGGGTAGGACTTGGTTCCGCCCTGCTTGTTGATGTACCACACTACCGACATACTGTCTGTCTGAATTGCAATGGTCCCGGTGGGAACAGAGTTCTGAAGAGTTTGCAACGCTAAAAGCACGGCTCTCATCTCCAAGACATTGATATGCAGATGGTACTTGTGGGGATGCCATGTGCCTTGGACTGTTCTGCCTTGAAAGTGCCCTCCCCACCCGATCAGGGAGGCATCTGTGGTCACCATGGCAACTGGAGGAGGAAGAACAAATGGTCTGCCCTGGGGTACTGACGGGGAAACCATCCACCAAGCAAGCTGGTCTTTGCATGTCTGTGTAATCATAATCATGTGAGACACTGGAAGTTGTAGAAATGACCACTGGGTGAAAAGCAACCACTGAAGAATCCTCATATGAAAATGAGCCAGGGGGACTAGTATGATCGCTGCTGTCATGAGGCTCAATGTCTTTAGGACGAATCTGGCCTGAATTTTCTTGCATCCTAATAACACCTGTACATGTCAGCGAATATCTAATACTCTGTGTAACGGAAGTCTCGCTGACATGTCTTTTGTACTTAAACTTGCGCCTATAAAGGTTATAGACTGACAAGGCGACAATGCAGACTTTTCGAAATTTATTGTGATGCCTAGCTTGGAGCAAGTTTGGATGGTGTAGTTCCTGGCTCGTAACAGCTGATGTCTGGTGGTAGCAGTAAGGAGCCAGTCGTCTAGATAGGGAAACACTTGGAATCCTTGCCGTCTCAGGTGACAGGTAACTACTGCCATACATTTGGTGAACACCCTGAGGGCTGTGGTGAGACCAAAAGGCAGAGCTCGGAACTGATAATGACTGGCTCCCAGCCAGAAGCGGAGGAATCTTCTGGAGCGCCTGTCCATTTTGATATGGTAGTATGCATCTTGAAGATTTATGGAGCACATCCAATTGTCCTGACCCAAAAAGGGTAGAATGGACTGAAGCATGACCATCTGGAACTTCGTTCTTTGTATAGACCTGTTTAGTCTGCTGAGATCCAAAATGGGTCACCAATCCCCTGTCTTTTTTCATACCAAAAAGAACCTTGAGTAAATTCCGGATCCTTGCTGGTCTGCTGGGACTTGTTGGATGGCTCTTTTTTGTAGCAGTTTTGAGATCTCTTGGACTGCTTGTTCCCTTAGACTGGGTGGAACATCTGGAAGGGATTTGTTTGACCTTAAGGGGGTATGAACGAAGGGAATTCTGTAACCTCCGGCTATGATAGACTGTACCCATCTGTCTTGAGTTATGTCTTGCCAGGCTTTTGGGTACAGCGACAATCTTCCCCTGACTGCCTCCGAAGGCGGGCAGCCAGGCAGCCCCTCAGGGATGCTGGAAGGTCTTGTCAGAGAAAGAATCTCTGCTGCCCTGATTTTGCGGGCCCCCTCTGCTTCGAGGGCGGCATCTATTGTTTTTCCCTCCTCTGCCCTTGGAGGGAAACTCACCATGTGTATCAGGCATGGCTCCCTGGGGTTTCTGGAACCACATTTTGCCACTTTTCTGACCTTTGGGGTATGGTCTAGAAGGAGTGGAACAACGGACTCCCACAGCAGAGAGAGTCTTGCCTTCTTGCTCACACCTGGTAAGAGTATTGTTCACCTGTGGTCCAAAAAGAGCAGAACCATCAAAAGGGGTATTGCTGAAAGATGCCTTAAAGGGATCCGCAAAGTTACATAACCGCATACAACCGTGCCTTCTCAAGGCCACACCTGTGCCTGCAGCTCTACTCGTCCCATCGGCCGCATAAAAAATGAGCCACATGGAGGAGTTCACTATCGAATTAAGAGTCGCCAGCTGGGAGGTAATCTTATCCTGGGCCCCCGCAGCTGATGGATCTTGAAGGGTATCTCCTAGCTCCTTAAGGAGATCCCTTTGAAGGCGTGTAAAATGGCACAAATAGTTCAGCGACCACATGGAAAAGGTCGCTGAGGAAAACATCCGCTTCCCGTATCTGTCCATCGTCCTAGACTCCTTATTAGGGGGATGGACAGATGAAGTCTCAGCCAACTCCTTTTTCGTGGCCGCTGCTACCACCATAGCATCAACAGGGACACCCTTTGTCAAAAATTGCTTGTCTTGTGGTGCTGTGATGAATTTCGTGGGCCTGCAGGGAGTTGGTTCCACTGTGTCTGGGGCTGACCATGCCTTTTGAGCCACCACTGCCATCAGTGGATCGAAAGGCAGAGACACCCAGGAGGTGGAGGGGCAAGAACCAAATGCATCCAGATATACCGACTCATCCTCAGAAGGGTTAAGGGTAGTCCAGTTCCCCCTCTGCCTAAGCATCTCAAGGATGTCTGAGAAGGAGACATCTTCAGAGGGGGACCTTGGGGACCCTTCCGAATCCTCTAAGTCGGTATCCAAAGTGACAGACTCAGGGGAGGCAACATGCTTCCTCTTACATTTCCTCTTTCGAGGGGGCTCCTCTGAATGATCAGGGGAGGCCTCGGAAGAGGAGGACGTGCCCACTAGGGCATCCTGGAACGCTTGTTCTCCTCGCTTGGGGTCTGGAGGAGGGGCAGAGGCAGACGCAGGCACCATGGGGGGAGGAGCCAAAGAGGCTGATCGTGGGGCTGACTGAGGGGCCAGCACAATCCTCATGACCTTGAAGGCATCCCTTCCCGGCAGAGAAGAAGGCTCAGGCTCCGAAGAGACCTGAACCCTCCCCGGCATCGAGAGGGATGGCTCCGAGGCCGATGTAGGAGCCGAGCTCACCTGCGCCGAAGCTCCAAAAGGGAGAACAGGGTCAGACAAGGGTCCGATGCCACTCACCCCCTCGGAACCGACGAGGGAGTCTCGGCGCCCAGATCCCTCCAAGGACGGCGCCATGGAATTGATCGGAGCCGAAGGAACCAAAAGGGTAAGTATCAGCGCCGACAGTTCCACAATCTGAACCCCAACCAGCTCCAACTCCGAAGTGAAGGGGTGAGTCGAAGGAGGAACTACTGTAGAGACGGGCAGAGCCGAACCCTGATGAGGGGGGCTGGATAGCATTTTAGCCAGGGCCTGCAATTTCAGAAGTCTGCTCACCACTCTCTCCAAGTCATGGTCAGACAGTCTCGAAGACCGAAAAGAGTGAGATTGGTGACTTCACTCCAACTGTAACAGAGGTGACCCCGGAGCCGAGCGAATCAACACTAGGGATGGGGACCTAGAACGCTTTCAGATCCCTGAAGGTTCCGACACCAGGATCAGAGCCGACTGAGAGGCAGGTACTTCGGTTCCGGCCGGAACCGAAGTCGAAGCAGACACCACACCCGACGACAGCTCCGAGCTGGGAGCCGACGGCTTTGATGGCTTGGAGGGTTTCCCTGGCTGAGTCTTAGCAGGTGACCCTTCAGGTTTTAGTAATCCTCTAAGGATTAACTTATTCCTACGCTCCTGCGAGACTCTTGGACTAAAGGCGTGACACACCGAACAAGAGTCCTGCATGTGTAGGGCGCCCAAGCAGTAGACACAAGAAGTGTGACCATCTGTCAGAGACATTTTCTGACAGCATGAGTCACACTTCTTGAATCCCGATACCTTAGTATCTTTGGACATCCTGTAAAAAGAAAAATCGCAGGAAAAAAAGGCCAACAGTAGGTAACAAGTATAAAGAACCGTACACACACAAAAAAAAAAAAAAAACAGTTACCACACCTTAACAACACACACACACACTATAATATATATATATATATATATATATATATATATATATATATATATATATATATATATTATAAAAAGTGAAGTACTACAACTATTTCTACTTGAAAACACTACAAAAGGTATTTTAGAGAACAAGGGTTAGCCTCTAACTAAAACTGCTACCTTGAAGATAGAAAAAGAGGGGGGGGACTCTCTAACAGTAAAAACTAGTTTACTAAGGGGATGGAATAGATCTAAAACTACACAAAGACAAAAAGTACTAAACTACTATAATAAGAACTAAATGCTATTTATATGAAAAAATTTTTATATAAAACCTATCAAAAGACAAAAATACGACCCGAGCCAGCAAAAGCAATCTCGTAGCAGAAGCGGCAAATGAGATCTGGGCATCTAGCACCAGGCATTGTGGGATATGGGGAGGCCTCAAGCCAGTAAATAGCTCTCGAGCTTTAGAAGATGGCCGAGTCGGAGCCGAGGATCGGCTCTGAACCCAACCAGCAAGAATGAAGATGAGATAGACAACTTAACATTAAAGATTTACAACATCAGATTTATTATTCTATGGATAAAAATCCAAAGGGGGATATTACAGGGTGACTCTGTCACCATTGCTCTTTTGCCTTGCCCTTAAACCATTAATCTGTCTGCTTAACACATTAGGCTATGGCTATAATTTGGCTCCCAGAAAGCAACAAAATGTAAAGACTTCTCATCTCCTGTTTGTTGATGATTTAAAACTATATAGCTCATCAGATGAGGAACGGAAAGCACAACTGTAAGTAGTCAAAACTTTTTCAGATGATATAAGAATGTCATTTGGTCTTGAAAGCAGGAAAGTTGCAGCACTTGAGCAAGAGGAAGTGTATAAATATTTGGGAACTGATGAAGGACCAACAATAAAATATGAACAAATGTGAATACAACTTAGGAATATTTTAGAAGACTTAAATTAATCCTGAAAACAATGTTGACATCTAGGAACAAAATTCAAACTATAAACCAATTTGCTCTTCCTGTCCTAACTTACAGTTTTGGAGTGATAGACTGGCCCAAAAAGGTGCTGGATAGATTAGACAGGAAAATAAGAAGGATGCTTCATGTTTATCAAATGATTTGTAAAAATCAGTGCATACCAAGATTATATATTCCCTATCCCGAAGTTGGTATGGGCCTCCTTAAAATTGATTACACATACAGATCTGCAATCACAGAACTGCATACATATCTGTTGACCTCACAAGACTGAAATATAGTGAAAGTTTTGAAACATAAAGAGAATAAATTTAAGATGACGTCCCTTCTTAATGTAGCAGAAGCATATTGGCATCAAGCGGGAATGAAATTCAAACCAGAAGTAGATAAAAATCAGACAGCAACTGAATGTGCCAAAAAACAAAAGAAAGAATATAAGTTGAAGGATCAGATAAGAAGGCAAGAAACGTGGAAAATGCATAAACATAGTTGTAAATATAGAAAACTCTAGGAAGAACCTCATGTTGATCAGGACCAAGTGCAGGAATGGTTAAGGACAGGCAAATTCAAAATAAAAGATGAAAGGTTAATATTGGGCTATGTACACATTGGTTTACAAAGTCCATTGAACATGTGTGAGAGAAAGACTAATATAGGTATTGTAAAATAGAACTGGAAACAGTTGCACACATTGTTGCTGGTTGTGATATACTAATGGCAGGAGGACTGTATACTGAAAGGCATAATAATGTGGCAAGACTGTTGCACTGGGGATTGTGCAAACATTGTAATATTGAACTAGCTGAAAAACACTGGAAAACATAAGCCACAAAGCATCACAGAAAATTATGAAGTATACATCACATGGGATAACCCATTACCAACAGTTCAAAAGATAGATGCAAGAAAACCAGATACAGTGGTCTATGAAAAGAAGAGAAAAGTAGCATTGATCACTGAAGTCGTTACACCCAGTGACTATAGTGTTTTGCATACAGAGAGACACAAAGTCATAAAATATCAGGATTTGCAGGCAGAAATGAGAGCAATGTGAAAGAAAGATACCCAGACAGTTCCAATAGTAGCAGGAGCAACAGATCTTATAAAAATGAATCTACAATCATATTTAGATATGTTACCAACACAAATAACTCCATGCAAACTGCAAAAGGAATCATTACGGGGCACATTGCGGGTGCTGCGAAGAGCACTTCTGGATGACACCAAAGAGTGAAACAATACTAATTTCATAAACTTTAATCATACTTTGACTTAGGAATCTGGTCCATTCCTGTCATGATATTAGAAACCCAAAAGATATGGAGAAATTTAAAAAAATATGCATTAGATTCATAAGTTAGCAGAAAGTATTCTAGGAATTAACTAGACATGAGACTGGAGAAAGGAGATTTTGCCAAAAGGGATGACTACAACTAGGGGTTTAGAGAATGGGAAAGACAGAGCTGGAATTTACTGGAGAAAACTGGCAAAGGAACCAAGGTATTGGGAGCAAATGACTAGAAAGGGAAGGGTAATAGAATGGGAAGAGGCCAAAAAGACATTTGGACTGCAGGTTACAGACTGCCTTTCCTATCAGGGATTGATATCAGAGTACAGGAAAAGAGAAATGGATAGGGGAATCCAAAGTACAAGACCTGCCTAGCAGAGTTTTTAGTTAAATCTATCACAGAAATTGCTGCTAAAAAAGGAATAATTAGTAGGGCATATAAAATATTGCACAATAGCTATAGGAATCAGAGGAGTTAAAAAAAGATTGTGAAGAGAGACTGGATAAGAAATTCACAAAGAAATAACGGGAGGACATGTGTATGGCTCACAGATATGCAACAAAGTCGAGAAGATTTAGGATTTTTGCTTGGAAGTGTTTGCACAGGTACTTTTATACCCCAAGCAGACTCCAAATAAGTTTTCCTTGGGTAGATGCAAAATACTGGAGGTGTGTTGGGGAAGAAAGAGGTTAACTGTGACACATGCTTTAGGAGTGTAATAAGTTGGCAGATATAAAAAAGATTCCTACAGAGTACTCTGTCAGAAATATTGGATGAGCAAATGGGTGTAACTAAGGAAAATTATTATTATTACTATTTTGAGCTGGGATACAGAATCTGAATTACCTAAACATAGCAATTCTGGTGGCTGCTGCAAAAGCAATTACTAGAAAATGGAAATCAAAGTGTAAATCAACAACATTTGAAGTACTGAATATTGTAAGAGATAAAGAAACTGGAAGTGGGATCATTAAAAAAGGTAGAAAACGGTAGAAGAAAATTACATAAAAAAAAGGAAATTGTGAGAACGCTACATGCATAATAATATTTTGGAGGAGGAGTGAGGTTTAAGGGAAGGCAAGATTTCAGCAATTTATGGAATGATGGATTGATGATAGTTATACAAATTAATATATCTGGGGTATAATGTTTGAAACTAGGAACATGTTAATATGGTTTGTTTGCTTTTATATAAATGTACGTTTGTCTATGTATTAAAGTGATAATTCAATAAAGGTATTAAAATTATTAATCCCTTTTGTCTTTTCTTCATTTACTTGTCTATTCTTCACCTCTTCTCTTTGGATGATCGTTATATGGGTAGCATTATTGCATTTTTCTTACTTAATAATGATGCAAGGAATTATTTAACATTTTTGAGCTGGCACACATCACAAGTTAGAAGTTTTGAGGTGGTATTCTGCTTGTCTAAAAGCTTTCAGTGATGGCCAACTGGAATAAATACTATCCACTGATGGTCCTTTTAACAGTTTTTGTATAACACTTAAAAGCCTGAAAAAAATGGATTATATATGTTGCCTGATCATACCTATAAAGGTGCATGCTGGGGATGATTTGAAATCATAAATACAAAAGAAAATAAAAATAAAAACACCACCACAGTGGAGTGACCACAATCCATGAACTGGAAAAACTTTAATAGTAAATGTCACCAAAGTTTTTCCAGTTCATGGATTGTGGTCGCACCACTGTGGTGGCATTTTTATTTTTATTTTTTGTATTTATGTTATAGTTTTCGCTCTTTTGGGTGTATTTTCTTTTATTGACATGATATGAAATCAGTTTAAAACACAGAAGCAAGTGTGAAATTTACAAAAGAGCAAGTCTACTACAATTAGGACACAATCAATAAATAAATAAAACAGACAAATGTATGTATGTATGTATAAATAAAATAAAATAAATGGAATACTGTACCTTCAGATTCAGCAAGCGAGAATTCACGTCCAGATAATATATTTTTAAGAGTGGCTTGCAAACCTGTAACCTGAATAATACAAAATGTTGTTAACAGGTTTCATATCAACAAAGTTTTTCATTTTTCAAAAACTCATCTTATTACAGAAGTATTCATAGTAACCTTTGTTACATATATAAAGTTCTTCACTAAACTGCATTTCAAGTGGTACTTTTCACACCAGCATATGTGTAAGAGATAGGCCATCACTACATTCACTTCTCCTGTGGTATTCTTTCTGTTGATAAGTTCTGCCCAAGCAGGGAACCAGACATGTCAGATACCTCTGATCACTTATGTGTGATGTATTTCCTATGTGAAAAAGACATCAGCATAATCTGCTTACTTTAAGGTACAGAGATCTGGGCTAGTATATATAAATAGCAAGGGAGCATGGGATTTTTGTTTTAACCAGTAACAACAAATTTCAAGGTTTGAAGGTATCGGTGCCTGCTTTTACAGTTTCACATGTTTTAGATTTGATTGGGTTTCTGTCATGCAGTTTCAGAATTATCATTAGTGTTACCTCTTTATTGCAGAAGGCTTACAGCATCAATGAGGTTTGAATGCATGTATAAAAGTCAGCCTCCCATGTGATATTCCAGCTCTTCTACCAGGGAATGAGTTCCCTATACATAACAGTCTGAAATGTCTTGTTGGATTCCCAGCTCACAATTACTAGAAAGCATAGCAGGGTATGCTTTCAAACCTTAAAAATACAGGACATGACAGAGGCAGGGTCATTTGATTGTGGTAAGAGTCTCGGTCCTATAGATCTGTTGTTATGGTGAGTACCTCACTCAACTGTGCTATCTGAATTCAGGGGGGCTCTTGCTGCATTCAGTATGTTTGTAATACATTTCTTAGCAGTTCTAATGATTATAACAGTAGTATTAAGATGGGTGAGAAAAACAAAGAATTCTGGCACTGCTGACAAAATAATAAATTTATGGTGAAACTACCCATGCAGTCTTTGGTGTCATTACAGGGGAAATTAGGTATAAAACCCTCTTTTGTAAATTTGGAAGTGATAAGAGTCCTTGCATAAAGAAGACTGATACACAACACATCTCTTCTTCTTCTTTCGGCTTTTCCCGGTTAGGGGTCGCCACAGCGGATCACCTGTCCGCTCATGACTGGCAGTGGAGTTTTACACTGTCGAGTTGCCAGCCCGGCACCCAACCTTCCACAGAAGGCACACACACACGCACTCACACCTAGGGTCAATTTAGAGTGTCCAATCCACCTACTGCATGTCTTTGGGATGTGGGAGGAAACCGGAGCACCCGGAGGAAACCCACGAGACCACAGGGAGGACATGCAGACTCCACAAAGAAGGCACCCCAGCCGAGGATCGAACCAGAGAACCTCTTGCTGTGAGGTGACAATGCTTATCACTGCACCAACACACACACACAACACATAATATTATATAAAATCTGGTTGGGGTGTTTACTTCACAGATTCGAGGTACAGGATTTGATTCTTACCTTTGGGTTGGGAAGCTTCACTAGGCTTAAAATAGTCCACAAGAGCAGACAGCCTATTACTAAACCTATGAACCTGTGTGGGTAGATATATATGTGCATGTCTGTGTGCGCGTTAAGGAGGAATCTCTTACGTCAACTGTTGGAATACCTGACAGCTGTTTTGTTGATACGTTTTGGCCAAAAAAAAACATTTTATCAACAGCTGAGTGAGACTGTTATAATTTGGGTAATATGCCCCATTCCCCAATATTGTGCAATCTTGGATTTGAAATACATAAACAGCAGTGGGAAGGAGATTCAGGGGAGTAAAAAACATTGTTTTTATTTGCATGCTTCAAACTTATGTATCACAGCATGCGTAGGTTAGTTTCATTTTTTTTACGGACATTATGGACATTAACATTTAGTGTAGACACACATAAATATAAAAACAAAAATATATACACACACATAGATATATATATATATATATTTATATACACACGATACTTGCCTTTGGTCCGGAGTTTATTTCACTGAAAGGAAAAAAGCCAGTATGCATGATTGAATATCAGCTGATCACTCATATTGGCTATTCATCCCTGCCAGCTGGGACTGGAAAATTTGCCCCTTATCCACTGTAGTGCAATCCTGAAGTTGGTGTACATAATTATTAGTGGGTGTGGGAGGTGTATGTGGGCTTGTCCATGCAAAAAAAAGATGTGTTTTTTATCATTTCTAATTTTCGATGATTTGGGGAATGAGCATTTGTGCTTGAGCATTAGAAGGTCACCAGTGTAATGTGTGCGTGTGTATGTATATATATATATATATATATATATATATATATATATATATATATATATATATATATATAAACAGCCCCAGGGCCGTTACAAGCCTAGTCAAGTTCAATCCATATTCCCAAGGGTGTCTGGTTCAAGCAGACACTAAAATCAGCACTTATTACCCCTGTCCAAGAGGGGAGAATTTCTGGTTACCCATCTAATCGTCCAAACTGTGTTTAAATAAGGCCAACGAGGAGCTTTGTTTAACATGAAGAGGAAGCTTGTTCCAAGGATGAGGCAACCTCTGTGAGACAAATCTGTCTCTCCAACAAGTTTTGTTGGTTAAGGTCCTCTGAGAGAGTGACCCATGCGCCATTTGACTTGCGATTGTGCAGCACTTCAATTAAAGCTGCATCAGAGATTGCTCTATATGCAAGGCACAGGTCACCTCTGAGCAGTCTGTACGATACAGAGTAAAGTGTCAATGACTTCAGTTTGTCTGCATAGGACAGATATTGGAGACCCTGAATTTTCCTTCTAAGGAACCTTTGTGGCCTCTGCAATTGCTGCATTAGAGATCATTGTACTCTATTATTGGACTGATGAGGAAAGAGTACAGGTGTTATATCCTATTTTTTTCTGGAGGCAATACCCTTACTTATGAGATGAGCAATATAAAATGCCCTTCTTATCACTGTGAATACATGGTGATCGAAGTTAAGGTTGCTGTCAACCTGTATGCCCAGATCTCTCACCACTGACTGTGTGCTTAGGGTATTGCTATTGATGTGGTAGTTTGCAAGCACATCACCCTTGCTGAAGGGGATGCTAATGCATTTTTTTGCATTAAGTTTAAGGCCATGACTTTGGCACCAGTCATTACTCTGTGTAAGACCTTCTTGGAGGATGTTGACATCGCTAGGTGTTTCAATGATTGCTCCCAGTTTGCAGATATCAGCAAACTTTATCAGACTCAGTCCTTTAGTTTTAGCCTGTACTTTGCAGAAGCAGATTCAGAATAGTAGGGGTCCCAATCCCTGTGGAACACCACTGGTTATGGGTCTGCTGGAGGAGGTGGAGTCCCCTATTTTGACCATATGAGTTCTATCAGTGAGCCAGTTTGCAACACACCTGACAATATATAGTCTGGTACCCAGCTGGGTGAGTTTATCAATGATGCCTGCGTGGGGTATTGTGTCAAAGGCCTTGGCTAGGTCTAGGTAGCCCAGCCATATACACAGATTTGCCCTTGTCAAGGGCTTTGGTGACTGTCTTGAAGAGGTCCATCAAGTTTAACAGGCATGATCTTCCCCTTGAAAAAACAAAATTGAGTAAGGTCAAGCATTTGGATATTTCCTATATCTTTGTTAAGGTTTACAGAGATTCTTTCCATGGCCTTGCAGATAAGGTTGGTCAGGCTAATGGGTCTATAGTCTGCAGGGTCCATGGATGCACCCCCTTTGTGCAAAGGGAGGAAGGTAGCTGCCTTCCATTCTGCTGGGATGAAGCCAGTGCTTAGGTTGTGATTGAAAAGAGTGCTCAATGGTGATGCTAATTCCTGCTTTAACCCATGTAGAACACAACCCAGGATGTTGTCTGGTCCAATACAGGCTGTATTTTTGGCCTTGGAGATGGTATTTAAGGCCTGCTCTTCAGAGATACTAGGTGGGGAAAAGGTGTTAAGGATAATTTGGGGTATATGTGGCAGGGATAGGGGAGTAAAGTTTTCACTGAACTTGTCAGCCAGCAAGTTTGCTATATCCACTGGTTCTATATATGCAGTACCATTAACTATGAGTTCAATACAAATCTGGGTCTTACCTTTGAGGTGACAGATGTAACTAAAGAATGCCTTGTGGTTATCCTTAGATAGGGAAGCTAATTTGGATTTGTAGTTAGCTTTGGAGGATTTTACTAGGAGTCTTGTTTTCTTGTTTAAGTTGAGGAGGTAGTGTTAACAGTTTTGAGACCGTTCCTTCCTACTCTTAGACAGTGATTTCTTTCTCCTATTATATAGCCTATTAATGGCAGTTGTCCACCATGCAGGTTTGTTTTTCCTTGAAGATCTTGCTTTGGTTCTATCAGGTATGGCAGAGTCAATACAATTCTACAAGTAACCAAAAAACTCAAGCAAAAACAGACTAGTAAAATAAAACAAGCCGTGAACCAGCAGTTGACAGTAGACAAAACTATATTTATTATTTTAAGCGCTTTTCTTCAGCTCTGTAGGCTGACTTCTTCAGAAACACAGCAGCTGACAATGTGAACCATATAAAAAGGTTGGTCAATCAACCTACATTTAACAATTAGCAACTTTAACTCAAATTTAAAGCAACAACACCCATAACAATTGACAAATGGGTAATACCTATGTTCGTAATAGAAGCAGAAGGGAATAAAAAACATATACACTTGTTAATTTAAAACACATATAGTTTTGTTAAAAATATTTAAATAAATTATTATTGAGTATTTCAAAATGTTTGAAAATGTATGCAATGTTATGTTAACATAAACACCACCTAAAATATATATATATATGGTACTATTACCTTCTAATACAAAGATAACGGAAATGTTATATGTAAAAAAAAATTTTATAAATAGTAAAAAATTTTTGTGAATTATCAAAAATGTTTTATATATAAAATATTTTTTATATATAGTATTCCCAAAAAAATAATAATATTGTGTTTGTCAATTGTTATGGGTGTTGTTGCTTTAAATTTGAGTTAAAGTTGCCAATTGTTAAATGTAGGTTGATTGACCAACCTTTTTATATGGCTTACATTGTCAGTTGCTGTGTTTCTGAAGAAGTCAGCCTACAGAGCTGACGAAAAGCGCTTAAAATAATAAATATACTTTTGTCGACTGTCAACTGCTGGTTCATGGCTTGTTTTATTTTACTAGTTTGTTTTTGCTTGAGTTTTTTGGTTTTATGGCGACAGGCGTGAACAGTAGTGACAGTCAATTCAATCCTTTGGACACTCCAGGGGTGCTACAAAACAACTCAGCTGGATGTGAACACCACTCCGGTCATGGGCAGTTCTTGGGACGTCTTGGCATCTAAACTTGACGGTATTTTATCTGGATTGGACAAGCTGGATTTAGACCAGCGTAGTTTAAAACAGTCTGTTTTGACTCTTTCCGAGTCAGTTAGGTGGCAATTCAACAGTGAAGTGGAAGGAACACCTACTTCACCTAATTCTCAGGTGAACAGGGTGGAAGTTGAAAGGCTGTACACAAATAATGATGCGAGATCCTTTAATGATGCAAATCAACGTGTCTGTAACAACGCTTCTGGTGCGCTTATTGTGGATACTACGAACACTCAGCGTACTAAAATGCATCCTATACGCTCTACTGACAATACCGTTAGGTCAGGTATGGATGAACACGCTAACGCTAACAACGAAGCGGATCCAAATGTGGCCATTCCAAATCACCAATTGTCCCCTAAACAACCTGGAAGACCAATTGAGGTGTCATTACCAACAAGTGTTGCTGAGCTTGGAGAATCTTACCAGTATGTACCAAGTAGACCTCTTGGACCATCTGGAAGCTAAATGCAGCATTTAAAAGGTAATAAAATTGTTTCCTCATTTACTGCTTGGTTAAAAAATGTTTTTTGTCTAAATGGTGAGAATACTCCTCAATTAACTGATAACTCAAGGAGGTAAACAGCTGAAGATGACAACAATCTAATCGGTAACAAACTTAAGTTATTCAACTCCTGTCTAGTGAAACTTAAAAAGTTACAGCTTGAAATATCTTACTTTCAAGAGTGTCTAACTAGAAAGGTTGTCCCTAAAGGCTTAAGACGGGTGTCATACCCTACTGGGATAGAAAATGGGTCTGCTTTCCACAAAGATTTGGTTTCTTTGTTTGACCGCCAAGGGTTTGAACTGATTGAGACTATAATTAAACACTACACCATCTCAGTCAGCGACCTTTCCTGTTATGTAATGGAATTGGATACTAGCATACAAGCACACTATGAATTTGGCTGATACAAATATGATTATGATCGTATTTTCAATAGTATTGACCAATACATGCCCAAACTGGAAACTAATAAAATCAAAAAACTTGATAGAGACATAAAAGCATACAGTTTGGGCACTGCTTACCCCACTCCATCAGTGGCTCAGGTTTGGGGCAAGGGAACGGTAATTCCCAAAAAATCCTACCTATATAATAAGGACCAGAATGTCATACAGCAAGGACCTTGTGACCTTGTTGAGGACTTCGAGTCCAACAACACCAGCTACGACCTAGGCCCATCTGAGCCCCAAGGACAAGGAGGTAGGGGTACACCATGGTGTAACAGATTGCGAAGTGCCCAATCTGATAGACAAGTGTCACGGGATCCAAATTTTCAGCAGGGCCCCTTCACCGGGGCCAGACCGAAGCAGAGAAAATCAACAAATTCCAGTAAAAGACAAACGGCCTTACAACGGCCACAGGAAATAACATCTCAAACTGATATTGTCTCAGCTTTGAACTTGACTGTCAACTACGACTTGCCCGATCCTGTTACTGATACGAATGACCTTACATCTGGGCCCAATGGGGTTAACTTTGATTCGTCTAACCTTGCCACTGATATGAATGATTTCAACTCTAGGCCTAATGTGATTGATTCTTTGGAGTATAGTAAAGGTCCACCTGCTATTATTTCGAACACTACTGGTGATTTCAATGTATACAATTTTAGTACTATAGAAATTGGGACTGAAATGGTCGACCTTTTATCTAAGGGACTCACTTTCATCCCATCAAAACCATGGGACCTAACTAATACAATTTTAGACATTAAAACGTTTGTTAGGAAATTGAATTTCCAGGTGTCCATGGGTAATGTGTTCGACTCTAATGATAGATTTCACGTGCCTAGTACTTATAACCCTCCTTTGCACCCTGCTCTTGACCTCTTTGAGAAATGTTGCGAATTAGATGTAAGACATGTGGACATTTATAAGAATGATAGGAATTCTCCTACTAACATAAGTAATGATGAAAGAGAACTGATCCATTACCTTACCACTCAAGGGCTTAGGTTTTGTAAACCCGATAAGGGTGGTGGACTAGTAGTTTTTAGTATGAGTGACTATCAGAATAGGATGAACGAATTGCTCAACACTGAAGCATACGCACATAGTACCCGTTGTGAGGTGAATAGAGCCTACAGTACTATTAGGAATTGTATTGAGGACCTGTTCATTGAAGGTCAGATAGACCAAAAGACATACAACTATCTGGTAATGTCATATCCCAGATACCCTTGTATATTTGGTATCCCTAAAATCCACAAGTGTATCGAGAATCCGCCATTGAGACCTTTGGTGGACAGTAGGGGATCTCCTACATACTCTTGTGCTAGGGTTTTGGATGCCATTTTGCAAAAACACTTGGCCAAGGAGTCCCAAATTTGTAAAGACTCTTGGACTTTTTTGAAGAACATTGATACCTTGAGTTTCGACAAGAACTACAACTTCCTCACAATTGATGTAAAGGACCTGTACACTAGTATACCCCATGAGGTTGCACTAGAATGGGTAGGTTTCATGCTTATGAAACATAATGCCCCCACTAGGGAAATTAACCTAGTATCTGTCCTTATGGACTTGGTTTTAACAAACAACTATTTCTTGCACCTCAATGAATTCTTTTTGCAAAAAATAGGGGTTGCCATGGGTTCGCCTTGCGGAGGAAGTGTAGCAAATTTGGTAATGGTCTATTGGGAATCAGAGTTTGTTTTTAAAGGCAATAGGTTCTCTGATACTTTCCTGTTTTATACAAGGTTTTTGGATGACATTTTCATTTTATTTAAAGGTAGTGAGAGTGATGGTCATCAAATCATTGAATACTTTAACAACACTACTGATTTTCTTCAATTCACTTACACATTCCACTGTGACACTATTGCTTATTTGGACATCCACTTAAGTAAAAATTATAACTTAAACGCGTTTACAGCCAATATTTTCAGAAAATCTACAATATTCCAACACCTTCCTCCATTATACCAGCTGCCATCCTTACCATCAGAAGAAATCGGTTGTGAAAGGGCAGCTGGTAAGAGCTTCTAGAATGGTTAGTTTGGATGAGGATTTTCTTAAGGAATGTGCTGACATACGGAAAATGTTCATCCATAGAGGTTATCCCGAAACCTTTCTTGATCCAATAGTACAGGAGGTAATGGACAAAAGACATAATAACATGTACTTGCCACTTCTGAGAGCTAACACTGAAATACCTCTTATGGATAGTGTTGCAAACTTGGTGGAAAGGGGCCAATGTGGATATGGGAAGAGTATGGTATTAAATAGTGAACAACTTAATAACAACTCTACTGTTAAGTTTATAACCACTTTTAGCACAGCGAGTACCCTTTGTTTATCTATACTGAAGAAAAACTGGGACTTGTTTAAAATGCAACCTGAGTTATATGAAAAGCTAGGTGAACGACCTATGATAGTTTATAGGAAAGGGAATAACACTAAAACTCTGTTAGAAAGGCATGATACATCTACAGTGAGATGTCCTGGTATGCATAAATGCCTGAATTGTAACTACTGTAAATACGTATACGAAGGTAACTCGTTTAGTCTAAATTAAAATTTAAGTTGAAGAGTAAATTTGATTGCAACTCTACATTTATTACTTACCTAGCTAGGTGTACATCCTGTCCAGCATTCTATATCGGTAAAACCGAAAGAAGATTATGGGAAAGGATGTACGAACACCTGTACGCCATTAGGAAAGGGAAACTTGAGAATGCACTTGCAAAACATATGGCGGGCTACTCAAACCATGGTTTTAGATTTATGGCCATCGATCATGTGAGAATTGACCCAAGGGGAGGCCCTACAAACTTGAAACTGGAGGAATTAGAATTAAAATGGCAGGTGAGGTTGAATGCGTATAGCCACCCTGGATTAAATGAGTCTTGTTCAATTGGAAGTATATTAAAATTGAACAGTCTAAAGAGATGACTGCTTTGATATTTTGATATTTTTAATCTTTCAATATTACTACCAATATGTTAGATATAAAACTTGTAACCTAATATAGGTCTAGTTTATTAAAAACAGATCATATTTTCTGGGAACTCTATATTATGTCATATTACACATATAACATTCTCATCTTCCTATCGGAAGACAAGTTTAACATTACTATAAATATGTATGACATGAAACTTGTAACCTAAATATAGGGTCCAGTGCATTAAAAACACAATATTATTATTTTTTTGGGAATACTATATATAAAAAATATTTTATATATAAAACATTTTTGATAATTCACAAAAATTTTTTTACTATTTATAAAAATTTTTCTATTTTACATATAACATTTCCGTTATCTTTGTATTAGAAGATAATAGTACCTTATATATATATTTTTTAGGTGGTGTTTATGTTAACATAACATTGCATACATTTTTCATACATTTTGAAATACTCAATAATAATTTATTTAAATATTTTTAACAAAACTATATGTGTTTTAAATTAACAAGTGTATATGTTTTTTGTTCCCTTCTGCTTCTATTACGAACATAGGTATTACCCATTTGTCAATTGTTATGGGTGTTGTTGCTTTAAATTTGAGTTAAAGTTGCTAATTGTTGAATGTAGGTTGATTGACCAACCTTTTTATATGGTTCACATTGTCAGTTGCTGTGTTTCTGAAGAAGTCAGCCTACAGAGCTGACGAAAAGCGCTTAAAATAATAAATATACTTTTGTCGACTGTCAACTGCTGGTTCACGGCTTGTTTTATTTTACAATTCTACAAGTGCTTATATAAAGCACTATTGTATAACTCAGCATAGGTGTCTGTTCCATCAGCGGGGGGAGGGGCTATGAAGCTATTTATGCCATCATGTAAGTGGTTGTAATTGGCCTTGGAGAAGTTTTTTAGTTTAGTTGTTGCTGGGGGGGGGGGGGGTCTTGTGTTATAGTTACTTCTAACGAGACTGATTTGTGGTCAGGTCTCACCAGGGATGGCCACAAACTGGGGGATGGTTCAGCGGTACACCATGTTAGTGAACACCAGATCCAGGATGTTTAAGTCCCTTGTGGGTGTGTCAACCAGCTGGTCCAGGGCACTAGAGTTAACGTCCAGGAACCTTTGGGCAAGTGAGTTAGAACACATAATTTACCCAGTCTATGGAGAGGTAATTAAAGTCACCCAAAACCATGGTGTTCGGTTATATCTTGACTGACTCAAGTAGATCCAAGTAGGCTGAGTGATGTCCTGATTCATGGAGGGGGTCCTATAGTGGGCAATGACCTGAAAAGGGGTCTTACATACAGTCAAATGCACCTGAAAGAATTCAAGGGAATTGTGCTGTTTAACCAGTCTAGAGGTATATTTATCTTTAATGAATATTGATACACCACCAGCTTTAGTTCACATGCCTTCAGTTTGTAATATGAATGTGTTGAAGGAAATGCAACCTGGTATAGCTGGGATACATGCCGCACCATTTAGCCAGGTTTCTGTGAGTGACCGAATGTCAGCATCTTCCAGGTTGAGGACTAATTCCAGTGAGTGCAGTTTCTGGTTTAGACTTCTAGCATTTACCATGCAATAACAACCAGTCAGTCCTGAGCAAGGTGCCTCTTCAGAACAAAATTCAAGATAGCAAAACAACAACAGAAGAGGCTCGCCACAGCTATTATTTAGCTCAATTTAATCCAAAGTGAAAAACATATACAGGATCCAATAGTAAGCGCTTTCACGTTCTAGCAAACGTTTCATCAGACTTCCAAAGTATAACTGTTCATGTCACACATACGCTTATATAACTTTTTTAAAAAATTAATTAATCCAATCACTTACTATCATAATGACATCATAAAAAACAATTAATCCTTTAAAACCACATACATCTATTTCTAAAACTTAATATAATTCAACATAACATGCAACAAAAGCACAATATTAATTACTTCTCTCATTAATACGATCAGAAAACTTGTGCAAACATATATAAACATATACATTTACATAAATACATTAAAAATTAATCTCACATTTCTAAAAATATTAATGCATATACATAACATACTTTCATGAGTCTATGTTAATACTAACTATTCAATGTTATAACTATGCATTTCAAAAATTATATATCTAATGTGCATATGGAAGCTTCATTAAAAAAGGTTTAAGTGAAACCTTGTCATTTAAACCATGGGCTCTATGTGCTTGCGGGCTCATTATCGATAGCGATTCCATGTATGTGTGCCTGTTTCGTAGATCGGACTACAGTGCGGGTAAGGGAAAATTCCCTTTTCCCTACTGTAGTGCGATCTCGGAGTGAGAATAATAAAGTAAGGGGAGTGTGGGGGGTGCAGGTGGGCAAAGCCCCCCTGCAGAAACAGATTTCTTTTTTGAACTACGCATACACGGAAGTGCTTTTTGATGTTAAGCGCTTTAGTGTATGTGTGTTCGATGTTTCGTGATTCGGACATATGCTAGTCGAGCATGTGTCCTCGACCCATATATATATATATATATATATATATATATATATATATATATATATATATATATATATACACATATATATACATGTACATATATTTACACACACACACAGTGCCATTCAGGTGGTCAAATTGTGTGAGCATCATACAGACAAAAAATCCTGCACAGCTAATCAAAAAGCAGGTGATCACACATTGCTTGCATTTTTCTGTGAAAGATTGCAAACAGTGGGTATTGGGGAATTTCTAAGCCATCTCAAAAGCTAAGAACACCTCATTCATAGACACTAACAACATTCTGGGGTGCTTGTTTGATTATCAGTACCAAATATGTCCTATCTGATTTGTTCTTAAACTCTTCAAGCTAAGCATCTCCATTAGTTAGATTCATGTAGCCTAGAAAACTGCCACTGTAATGGTGTTGCACAAAAGTGGCCCATCCACAGACTCTGGTAACTATAAATCAATTAGCCTCTCCTGCGTCATATATAAAGCTATGGAAGCAACTCATTAATATGCACATTGAAACCATGGACCCTAATAATTAGTCTATGTCAAATACAGCTCCTTCCTCTTTAACCTCGTTAATTTCCTTGAGAAAGTCATGAAAGCCGGGGATAACAGGTATGCAGTACACACACACGCACAGATATCTAGACCTAACCATTTCTATTCCCTATCTAGCCATTTTTGACAGACTTGTAAATCCGAATATAAATGATATGTGATGGATTGCTAACTTGTCTGATGGAATCCATGTGGTCCATGTTTTTATTGGTGCAGGTGTCGCTTCTGAAAACAAAACAGTTATCAGTGATACAACACAGGGCTCATGGCTGGGCCATTTCCTATTTGGTATCTGTATCTCAGACCTTCAGGCAAACACTCCTGACATATGACTGTCTACATTTAGAGATACTGTAAATCGGATATCGTTATTCAATCTTCCACTGGCTCACAATTGCTGCAACATGGGTTCGACTGTGTTGACAGCTGGTACAAGGACAGACGTCATACCTCTCAACCTGGAAAGATCAAATATCTGGACAAAGGCCCATGAAAAGTAGGTACAACTGGCCAAAAATAAGGACACTGATTAACATAAAATTTGCACACATAATCATGTAACCCGACCCGCTCCAATGGAATTGTGGGATACCAACATGAAGATTAAAGACACTAAATAATAATAAATAATGATAGACAATTGGATTTCATACATCATACCCCTCAGATAATACAATAAACGCTGTTATTCTAACAACTGAGTTTACAGGAGCAATATTTAAAATCTGTCCCAATTTCTGGGCCTTTGTCCCACCATTATTTGTGTCTTTGTCCAGATTTCTTGCTCTTGCTCTGAGAGACAGAGACATGGTTAAGAGGGGCAGTGCAGATTACTTGTTTTCTTCTTGTCACCATATGTACCATATACTGTAACCCTTGCAAAATTTAGGTAACATCGCTAACCTTACAATATTTTCTGGGGGTGGATCGGCATAATTAAACAAATAAGTGACTTGTGTAACTTGTAGTAGCATGCCTACAGCTGTGTGTTTTACAAATCTGGTTTTAAAACAGTGTAAATTTTAGCCAGGATTATGAGATGATGCTTTTAATTGTCACACATCTCGCAGCTGTCATCTATAAGGTCAGTTACTCAGTTTAGCCCCCCAAACCTCTCTGCATTGTAGAAAAATTGTGGTCACGTTAAGATACTGGATAGTCGTATTTAATCATGTAATAGTACTGCTGCGGCTGTACGCAGCAAGACTCCATGCACTGCATGAATTAACTGTGTTGCATTTAGTGTTAACGTGCTTAAATTCTCAACTTTTATGGAATGTCACGCACGTTACCTGTAGCGAAATGCATATACGATGTGGTGTGCACATTAGAATTTTTACTACTGCCCCCTCCCCACCCAGCTCACCCCCCACCCATTCTTCGATTACCTGCTTGCCTCTTTGCCCAGACACACACATCTAGGAAACAACAAGCACTCTTACAACAGCTGAGTCTTTATTTTAGTAAAAAAATGAACTGAATTCAGGCCATTGCGATTTGTTGCAAAATCTCAAGTTTCTGCAATATAGCTGTGTATGAAAAGACATTTGTAAAGGTGCGGGACTGATGGTAAAGAAATCCTGTAACTTTAAGCCAATAATACAATTTGACCTTTTTCTTTTACAGTAAGACGGATGGAGCAGTTCACTGCAGAACAGAACAGGCCTAAATATAACTCAATATAAAATTATATTTAGTTAGCATCAGAATTCCTATAAAACTTTATGACAGCCCTTAAAAACTGACATTCTTTGATGTGATCAATACTGAGCTCCAATAACAGTCATACATACATATCTTATTTAATGCCTTGTCAAAATTTTGATAAAAATTTTGTCTGATAGCATCGATAGATAATGAACCTATACTTTCTTAAAAGTTATGCACTTTCAATTCACATCTCATTGTTCTATATGTCACTGAATTACTCCGGCTTTAAATACCCACTGGGTACACACAATCATTTGGTTCTATGTATTATTTCAGTCCCTACCTTTCAAAAACTGTTTCAGTCCTCATCATACCTAAACTGCCCAGATTTTCATCTCATACTTTTGGTTAGTTTCTCATAAAATTATGGTGCTGTCTATTAATGCCGGTCACACCTGGGCGCCAGCTTGGTGAACTCTCCAAGCAGGGAAACAGTAATTTTAAAGCCACAAGGTTCATTCCAGTATTCATTGTCTCAATTGGGAATCATGTGAAAGGGTATAATTGTACCTATCCATTCTTGTTGAAACAGTCACATCCCCACAAGACAAGTTTATGGGGACTGAGAACATTCTTGCTTTAGAATCATGACTTCAAAGTAGTTTCTTTAAATTATTGTTTGGTTACCTTAAGTGCAGGCAGCTTAGGGAGCTTCAGAGGCTGTATCTGTCAATCACACTGCCCTGATATATAAACTTAATACGATGTTCAATGTGCTTGAAACAAATGCACCATAAAAGTCTACAGAAAAAAAAAATGGTAAACAAACAGAAAAGGAACAACCATCAGAGTCAGCTGTAACGAAAATCCATTGCACTTATTATGCCTGTGGGGAATAACAAGCCTTGTTATCAAAAGATACAGCAGATAAAGTTTCACTCGAGTGTTCTACCAGTGGCAGCTGGGGATGAGCATTTTTATTTTACATTATGCATAAAATGTCAAGATGAATAGAAAAATGTATTGCATTTTTTAAAATCCCAGCTTGCTGTTGGTGCTGAGCTTGTCATGCATGGCCCTACTTCTCCAGCACTAAGTTTGCATCGCAGAGTGTTTTTTAGTCCACCCCTCATCGCTACTAGCTAAAATGGGAAAGACAAAACAAAATAATTAATATTTTTATTTTTGCTACATGGAGGACGGACTCATCTTTTTTCGGTGAAATGTTTAACCAGAACCCTAAAGCGTTCTACCTCTATGAACCTTTGTGGCACATCTGGAAAGTTTTATGTCCAGCACAAAGCCTTGAGACTCTGGAGAATATGTGCAAAAAACACAGCACAATGGAGGTCAAAGGGATTTGCTTGTTCGATCTAGAGGTGTTGCTTCCCTTGATGGAAGACCTAGATGTCAATATTAAAGTGATCTATCTAGTCCAGGATCACAGAGCAATAGCAAATTCTCGGTTATACTCTAATCTATGTGGTAAGAATCAGCAGATTCTAGAGAGATGCATCACAGGTCCCCCTTGCCCAGCACAAGTCAAAAGAGCTCCAAGACTAACTCCAGCCATGTCACTTTAGAAGTGATGGGGGTCCTCTGCGTTCACCTAAAAGACAGTTTGCAGAAATCTCATCTAGCAATTAAAGTTGGAAATTACAGAGTGATACGCTACGAAGACTGCATCTTAGAACCAGCTAGAAAGGTGTGAGACATTTACAGCATTCCCAGGCTCACTGTAACAAAAGAGATGGAGCAATTCATGCTGAGTTTGTTCCAATGAAGTGTGAAGAGTGGGGTCACCCCCTTCAGAGTCACCCCGCGCAATGGCACTGTAGTAATGAGCGCATGGAGAAGACATCTGACATTCACAGAAGTGTGGCACATTCAGAGGTTATGTACACCTGCCATGAATTTTCTAGGGTGCAAGCAAGTATGAGACTTACTGCTGGATAAACAAGCTATTCAAACACAGGATATCAATGTAAAAACATGTTACTGGTATCTGCACTTTTACATGTATATGTCTATTTGTGGAATGCTCATACCTGAAAATGGGTATCATTGAATGAAAAAGTTGGTTCCTGTATTGCAAGGACTGTACAAGAAATTAATTTACAATCATGTGCAAAAATGTTGGACTTTCCAGTTAGTGTAAAGGAGATTTAAACAAAATGGAAATAAGGACTTGGAAAAAGTACTATTTGGGTGGGGGGGTCAGTAGCTCTTGGGTAACTTAAGAGGTGTCACAGGTTGGAACCGTAGCATTTGCACTTTTGCAGATTTGCAAAAATTCTCCCCTAAACGGATCCTTAATGTAAACTGGATTACTTTAATATTTGATAACTATGGCTTGCAATAATTTATGTTACATTTCAAATGTAGTTACAGATTCCAAAGACGAGGCTGCTGCAGAGTCCATTCAATATCACATGTTTTATCCATGAAGATAAGGGAATTATTCTTATAGTAGTAGGCTGAGTTTGTGACAGATGAACTTCCAACAAAGCCTTCTAACAATGTTGTGTAAGGACAGTTAAAGTAACGATAGTCCCGTCTTTGTACAAACTTTAACCGCTACAGAAACAAGTGCTAGAGAGCACTCATTGCTCGATGTGCTGAATAGCATGGATTGATTGAACTGAGAGAGATTTTTACTATCTTTTTTACCATTATCCTTTTAAAGTACAAAACTTGTAAAATAAATATCACTCCATCCTCTAGGATATAAGGAGCAAGGCAAGGCATCATCCTCAATGTACAAAATGCCAGACTGCATAACTGACACATAAAGAAAAAAACTCATGATTTGAAAACGCCACTCAGGGAATTCATGGTACCCCATTATTTTAGCCTCAAAACCGGGAAATTCTGAGGAATTTGGTACAGTTGAGAGGTATGAAAGACATCTCAAATTAAACATGAAAATTGTATTATAGTATATTTTGGTAAACAAAATATTTCTGGATAATATCATATAAGTGACATACTCTTTCAATCAGACACTGTCATAAAAGAATTAAGCAATCTTGTCGATAACTCTTTATATTTTGCCTGTCATATCTTCACAGTAGTTTGTAAAGCCCTCTCTCTAGCTTATCTACTGTCCAAAGGAATCTGCCCTAGATCTGTGAAAGTTTTAACTATTTTTTACTCATCTCTCAGTAGACCTATTATTGAATATAATACCTGTTTGGTATGTATATGCTTAAACATTTCACTCAACTTGGGATAACTCAAAGATTGCTAACTAAAAAGATCAAAGTCTTAAAATAACCTCAGTTATCCAGATAAACTGCTAATCCGCCTTTTATTGACTCCTCTGTGGTGATCTGTGTCTAGAGTTTTGATTCATGAAAGGTCTGACCCTCCTTGAGTTTGTATTTCTTCGCAGAAAAAATGTACATTAAAATACTCAAATACATAGGCTTAATAGAGTCATATCCACATGTATCCATCATTTTGAAAATACTTTCACTACATGTCACCGTTGCCACCTTAAAGATGAAACTACATGATTAAATGAGCAACCTTAAGCTGTCTCCCACTGGAGGAAACTGTTGAATATGGTTCACTAACTAGGCTTGTAACGTTCTGTAGACTGATTGCTAAGTACTTACCTTCCATGCAGATACTGGAAGAATCAGTTTTGTGAGGTGAAACTAAAATAATACAGTGACAGGTCTTTAGTCAGTAAGGGATGGATAACAAGGTCAAAAGCCTTGAACAGATCAATGTAAATGGCATTTGTAAGGTACCTGTGTCCATAATACAGCAGTGTGCATCAGTGAAAGATCAAAGGAGTACTGGCACTGTGATCCTTTCTGAATCCATGCTTTTGGCTGGAAAGTAGGACATTTGCTTTAGTGTTATTTTGCAAGTCTGAGGTAGCAGCCTTCTTCAATATTTTACCAAGTGAGACAGCAGTGTGATATGCCAATAGGATGTAGAGGTTTGTGCTCCATCCTTGTTTACACATTTGATCAATGTATGCAGATTTCCATAGGTAAAGTAATACACCACCAGAGAGTGAGTTGTTAATGACATGCAGAGGGGGAGTGAATGAAAGCATCACAGGCCTTCAATAATTTTGTAAGAAAGCCAACAGAGATTGCCTTTCTATAGGTAGGAGTTTCCTTCAGCCATCACATAGGGTATCTGATGAAAAATAAAAATCAGTAGTAAAGTGAAATAGGGATTCTATGGTGGTGTTCAAGTCAACTGATGAAGAAGCATTATCCTCATAGCAGTTGAAGCACAAGAAAAAAAAGAGGGCTGTAAATGTATTAAAGTCATACACAATTAGACAATAGGCTGGTGCTGCACTTTCCATCCTGAGGATTATTAATGTCTTTCCAGAATTACTTTTTCTTTTCCTTTTTTCAGGTAGACTGATTTTGTCTTGAGTATGGTGTTTGTAGTTTTTAAGACAGCTAATGTATATGGTTTCCTCCTATTTTTAATGAACAGCATTTTTTTTCTTGCAAAGAAATGAAAATATTAAAAAAATACCTTAAAGCAATATTGCAGTCTTCCTCCTCAGTGACAGGTGACCAGCTAGCACTGCCAGTTCAAGCCACAAGTTGAATACTCAGTGTAGGATGATGTGTGTTGTACCTTTAAGAAGTATTTCTAAGACCTGAACATGCATATAAATAACAAGCACATGTTAGCTTCTGTGCTATTTTGTGAGTACAGCCAGTGTGAGAACATCTATGCATGAGACAACTAGTCTGTATATATGTTAAAGTTACTTAGCTTCATTTCTACTATGTACAGAATAAAGCTGCTTGAACAGAATCCACAATGCTTGTCTATTTCATCCTGACTAGAGGAGTGACACTTGGTCTCATTTCTTTACATTTTAGGGGATACTCTTATGAAGCTGGTGTGCCTTCTTGGCAGAAAAAGTGGACAACATTAGACAATGTCACTGAAGTAAGGGCAGTCATCTGAGGGAGTAGAGAATCATAAAGGCTGACCAGTACAAAATCAAGTACATTACGTATTTAAGCAAGGAGAATTATGTCAAGCTGATCTTTCAAGAAATTAGTACAAGCCATGCATGGTTAAAATGGCATAGGGAAGAAAGTTAGATTAGACTGACAGTGAAGACTAAAATCTCCTTGGACAAGTGAATTCCTGCATGCAGAATTATACAAAATAGATGTCAATTCTTAATCAACAGCAGTTTGAGTAAGCAGGGAGGCAAATAGATATCATATTGAGGTTTAAGAGCATTTTCAATACTGCAATCACAGACTATCCGACTGAGAACTTTGAGGTGTTAATGGAAGATGTACAGTGCTACTGAAATTTTTGATAATAAGGAGTAGTAACACCTCCACCAATACAAGGTCCTGGCCTTTACCTTTGGAATGTTTTTTTTTTCCACTGCTTGGGTACAGCAAGAGACTATGTCTCCTTGTCTTAGCAGAAATTCAGGGATTTCAATGATGTCAGATGTCTGTTTAAAAAGTTGTGTTTCAAACTCAGCATATTTACTGCATAAGCTGCAAAGGGTATTAGAAACACATTTATGCCTTTAAATTTTGGGTTACCTATGAAGAGAGATTCACTTTAGTTTGAACAAAGTACAAGTACAAAATGATGAAAGTGAAAAAAATAACAGAAATGTAAGAAAAAATGTAGAAAAAGTAAAATGAAACCAACAGTAACAAATAAACAAGCTCCCTAACCATACATAAATGAACTCACGTCAATAATCCAGCTAAAGTACAATTTCACTGTAACCTGGCAAGAAACAGCAACCAGCGAGATCACACATTCTCACAGAAAAAAAATCTCATGAGAAAGAACCACAGAAAAAATAGAAAAAGTGCTAGTAAACTCTTAACAAGTGGAAAAGGTATTGGTAATGTCAATAATTATAAAGAATAAAGTATAATACAACAATGATTACTAGAAAACTACAGTTGTATAAGTTAACTTACTGCAACAGGAGATGTTTGAGTAGGTCACAGCTGCAGTAGTCTAAGCTATACAAAACATATCCTGCCAACGATCCGACTAGCTTGCCAGCTTCCAAAGCTTTAGGACATCTTTCCATGAACTCTAGCCAGTGCAAAGCTTGAGGAAAGCAGTATAAAATCAGGGAATATGGCAACAAAACTTCAGAGCCTTCTAACATCAGAAAAGGGAAACTAGATCAAACAGGTATAGCAGTAATAAAAATACCTCACCCTAGCAAAATCACCCTGTGGATCCCTAGTGATATCTGCATTGCTTACCGTACTTATTTCCTTGTTTCACTTGAAAGAAAGTTACTGTTTGTTGTTTTTGCATTTAAGTTACCTGTAACACATTGCATTTAAGTTACCTGGCACTTGCTCACTAAAGCAATTATATAAGTCAGCACTAAAAAATTAAAAGCACTACACCCTCACAAACTCCCCTTGAGTACCTTGTTCCCCACTGGCCCTTTTTTTCAATTATAAAGGAATTCCCAATACTATTCTAGTATGTCCAAAGGTCAGTTGTCAATCTCCTCTCCGGTCCAGCTGGTGAATCTGGGAATCTTGAGGCAATGTTACAACTGCCTCATGTACACAGACAACCCTCTCCTCCTCTCAACAAATTTCAACACATGTGAGAGATGCAACCATATAGCCAAACTGGAGGCTAAGCTCTCTCAACTCAGTATTGCCGTAACCAGTCAGGAGGAGAAGGAAACCACACTCACTACAATTCCGGTCTCACATAGACCTACCACGACAGTAAACCAAACACATAAACACACAAAAACATACTCGGAGGCTCTAAATAAAAATCTGTCTAAGCAGCAGAGACCTCCAAAGCAGACACCCAACCAACCGCTACCCCAAAATAAAACACGTGCAACACATAGCTCACAAAGCCAGTGTGCCGAACAGTCACAGCCCTTAAGGCTAAACAACACACCTGATACATTTGTAATAGGTGACTCTATCGTCAGGCACACTGACGTCCCGCTCACCAGGCTGAACAAGGAGAAGGTCACGGTGAGCTGCGTGTCGGGCACTAGGATCTGCCACATAACACAAGCACTCAGGTCACTCCAAGGCAAGTACAAATATGACTCAGTCATTGCCCATGCTGGTGTGAATGACCTGAGACGTACCTCCCTGGACTACATGAAAAGAGACATAGAGGAGCTTTCTGAGCATGCAGCCCAGGCCGGTATGACCCTGACCTTGAGTAGCATCTTACCCTCACCAAGAATGATGCCACAATATGAAGACAAGATGATCAATTTCAACAATTGGCTTAAGTATTGGTGTCATTGAAAGGGGATCCAATGCCTGTCAGCCTGGGATGACATGCTCGACAAGCCACAATGCTTCGCTAGGGACGGCTTGCACCTGTCACCCCTGGGCTTTCAGATATTGGCAAAGGCTCGTGCTACCTCCATAGTGCCTTTTTTAGGGAAGGCTCAAAAGACAAACCCACCTCCATAGGTATCACAAGGGATAAGAAACTAAGAGTAATGCTACTCAACACCAGAAGTCTAAACCTCAAGATGCACGCACTTGAAACTCTCCTTAGCATGGAGAACATCGATATCTGTGCAGTAACAGAAACCTGGTTCAAGGCTCCCGAGAGCACCCCAGCACTACCAGGTTATACCTCATACCATGCTTTTCGGCCCCAAAACTTGGACTGAACCACAAAAGGAAGGGGAGTATCAATATTCGTCAAAGATACCCACACCTCCAGGTTGGTGGCACAGCACGAAGCATCAGAGACTATCCATGTGCAACTAACAGTGGGTAAAACTGCCTTCCAGTTTATAGCCTGCTACAGACCACCCTCCCAAACCCAGGAATCCCACTCGGCCTTCCTGAGAACACTGGAAAATATGAAGGTCTCTCCAAACACCATTATATTGGGCGACTTCAACTACCCAAACATAGACTGGGAGCATTACTCTAGCTCCAACACCCTAGCCCAAAGGTTATTAGAATTTATAAACTCAAATGCTATGGAACAACTTGTTACCACTCCCACAAGAGGGGAAAACATACTGGACCTGATCATCACAAACATGGGGACTCTATGCTCCAGACCAGAAGTGTATCCCTCACTGGTAAGATCAGACCATAAACTAATCTCACTGGATATTCACATCCTGACCCCACCCCCTGCCCAGAAAACCACAGTGAAAAACTTCTCTAAAGCAAATTTCACACTCCTCAAAACCGAGGTGGAATCCTTCAAAGCCCCCGGGCCTGTGGAAAATACGGCCCAGACTGCAGAATCCTTTATAAACGCATTCTATGAACACTTTCAAGAATGCATGGATCATTCAATCCCAAATAAAACCAAGACCCAATCCTCCAAAGGCAGACGTCCTGTCTGGTGGACCCCAGCCATAAACAAACTATACAATAGAAGGAGGAAACTACTACATGATAGAGCAAAATCCCAAAAAGGGAAGGCATCTCTGATCAGTATTAGCAAAAAACTACGGGCACTCATAAAATCGTCTAAGGCCAGCTTTGAGAGAAAAATTGCACAGGACACTAAGGATAATCACAAGGCTTTCTTTAGTTATGTTAGGAACCTGGGTGGGAATTCCCAGATATGCTCAGAATTAGTCCAATATGACAAAAAATACACCGAACCCACAGACATTGCCAACATCCTAGCTGACAGGTTCAGAGCAAACCCCCCCCCACCAAAAGGGCAAATATCTATCCCAGCAGAGTGCTGCCCCCCTGACATCTCAGATGCTCAGGTAAGAGCCGCCCTCTCCAAAGTAAAAAACACAGCATCAATGGGACCAGATGGTGTCCCGAGCTGCCTCCTACATGAACTCCAAGAAGAGCTAAACCCAAACATAAAACTACTGTTCAATCTCAGCCTTACTACAGGGTATGTACCCAAAGAGTGGCGTACAGCAACAGTGGTCCCTCTCCACAAAGGTGGTGCCTCAACGGATCCTGGAAACTATCGCCCGATAAGCCTGACTAGCTTGGTCTGCAAAGCTATGGAAAGGATCATCATGGACCTCATAAATAAAGATATTGAGGACCTACAGACACTGGATCCTACCCAGTTCATCTTTGTTAAGGGCAGAACCTGCCTCTTAAACCTGGTCAATTTCTTTGAAGCAGTCACCAAGGCCATTGACGAGGGGAAGGTGGTCCACACAGCCTACCTGGACCTCGCAAAAGCCTTCGATACAATACCCCATTTGGGCATTACAGATAAGCTCACCAGCTTAAATATAAACCCCTATGTCACTAGATGGGTTGCAAACTGGCTCTAGGACAGAACCTACATGGTTAGAATTGCTGGAGCCATGTCAGACTCCAAACCAGTTACAAGTGGCGTCCCACAAGGCTCAGTCCTGGGACCTCTGTTGTTCGGTATATATTTCTCGGAAGTACAGGCCAACATGGAAGGACTGTGGCTGACCAAGTTCGCAGATGACTGCAAACTGGGCGCCATAATCGACTCTCCAGCCGACACAAGCATCCTCCAAAAGGGCCTCATAGAAACAGACAACTGGTGCCAGAGCCATGGCCTCAAGCTAAATGCCAAAAAGTGTATAGTCATCCCCTTTGGCAAAAACAAAGTGCCCACAAATTACCACATAGGTGGTAATCCATTAAGTACAGAAGTAGTAATTAGGGACCTGGGGACCCAAGTTGATAGCAATCTCTCATTTGACAACCACGTGGCCAAAGTGGTTAGAAAAACATTTTAAATAGCCCACCTAATCATGAAGGGATTCACATCTAGATCAGGGGTGGTCATCGTGCCTCTTTACTCATCCTTCATCAGGCCCATAATTGACTACAATGCCCCTTTTGAGATGTACCTTACCAGACACCTGCAGCAACTGGAAAGACCCCAAAAGTACCTCACCGAGAGGATCAAAGGGCTCAAACAGATCCCATATGCTGCCCGGTTAAAGAAACTCCAGCTCTACTCAGTGGCATACCACCTGCTCAGAGGCGATCTGTGCCTGACATATAAAGCCATGTCCAACCCGGAATTAATGGACATGCTGCACCTCAGAAAATCCAAATCCCATCGAGCTACGCGCTCGAGAGACTTGAACCTCAGCACTGAAATAAATAGGACATGCTGGAGGGACAGATTCATAACCCAGAGGCTCCCTTCACTCTGGAATGAAATCCCAGTCCAGGTTAGACAGAGTCCCTCATTGACTCTCTTCAAGAGGAATCTTGATGAGTGGATGGGAGATCGTAGGTTTACCCCGGGTACCACTTCTGTGTCACTGTTAGACAGAGGCACAGTATACCAACCTTGAAAAAGGGCATAGCAAAATTTATTTAAAATGGGTGGCGAAAGCCAAACACACTCTGGCTAGGCTTATAAATGCCCTAGGGCAGATAGCCTCGTATGAACCTATGAAAAGAAAGAAAATAAAAAAAGAGGGGGATCGAGGGAGGGTCTATCTACTGCAACAATGATTTATTTGAACATCTGCTATTATAGCTAAGTTTACTTTCACAGTTGTTGTTGTGTCTTTCGGCTTTTCCCGGTTAGGGGTCGCCACAGCGGAACTCCGGTCCGCTAATGATTGGCAGTTGATTTTTACGTACCGAGTTGCCAGCTCTGACGCACAACCTTCAACGAAGGTACGTTCATTCATGCATGTCTCCACGCAGAAGACGCTCTAGCTGAGAATCAAACCAGACAGCGTCTTACTGTGAGGCGACAACGCTACCGCAGCACCACCACCGCATTATATCAGTGCAGTAGCCAAAGCTATATGGGACAAATATTATAGCTTAAAGGAGCAGAGTTCATGAGCCCTTGGTGGGCAGTCCTAGCAAAGCCAGCCTGGAACTAGAAAATGAAATCTGTTTTGTAGTACTTGGTAAAGGTTTGTACAGATGACCACACTGCTGCCTATGGTATATTTCTAGAAACCACTCCCATCCAAAAAAATCACAGAAGTTGCCACTGGTAGAGTGGGCCCTGACATTGAAAATATCTTGTTATGGTGAGGAAAAAGAAAAAGCAATATCATGAGACATCCATTTAGAGATTGCCTGTTTTGACACTGATTTTCCCCTTTTCTTACCTTCAGAGTAAATAACTCATCAGATGACCTGAAAGTTTTTTTTTTCCTGTCAATCTAGTATTCAAGTTGCCTGTGGCCACCTAGAATGCATACATTTATTTCTCCCTTATTTTCAGGTTTTTGGGGAAAACCAGGGAGATGAATTGCCTTACTCAATGTAAACTGAAACAACTTTAGCATAAAGGAAGGTTTGTTTTCAATGTTACCCTATATTTGTAAAAAAAAGTGATAAGAATGGCTCACCATAAGAGCTTGTAATTCAGATGCTTTTTTTGCAGACATTGCAAGAAAAGACCTTCAAAAAAGCCTCATTAGAAGGTTCAAAAGGAAATGGTGTAAGTTTTTCCAGCACATAGTAAAGATTCCAAGAAGAAGCCATGTGCCTCCTAGGTGTCTGGATTTGTATAATCCCTTTCCAAAACTGTTTCACTTGAGTTTAATTAGAAAGGGGTTGAATTTAATTGCAAACCAGCAGGGATGGCCGAAAGGTGAGTCTTGGTAGAAAAGTAAGAAAGGCCAGAGGATAACAACTTGCAAAAAATACAGCAGAAAGTACTGTTGTGTAAAATATTACCATAACAGTAGATGTGCTTCTCTTCACTGTTGCAGTATTCATAACTGAAGAGGTCTCCTGCCAAGGATAGCCCAACATCCGGCCAGTATACCAAAGCCTTTAGTATTTACAGGTGCTGTATATCACACGTATGCTCCCCCAAGCAAGCCGTACGGCATAAAAGTAAACCATGGACACACATACTCAGAAATGAAAAAGCCTCAGGAGTAACAGAATGTTGCTAAGGACAAGGAAGAACACACACATCCAGAAGGAGAAAGAAAAAAAACATGCTAGAGCAGAGGGGGCAGGAGGGAGCAAATACTACAACAGTGAAGAGAAGGATATTTAATGTTATGGTACGATTTTACATAATACTATGTCCTTCCATATCACTGCATATCATTATTGAGGACTCATAACTGAAGGCAGAGTACAAAAGCTCGATAGGAAACCTGGGAGTAGGACTGCACTGAAGAGCCCTCCAGAAACCCATGCAGGATAGCCCTGGCAAAGCTGGCTCTATCCCTGGAAATAACATACAACTTTTAATGTTTAGTGAAGGCAGGAGCAGAAGACCAAGTAGCAGCCTCAAGGATGGAATCGGTATTTAGCCCTTTGCAAAGACCAGAGGGGGCAACAGCCCTGGTGGAAGGAGCCTTTACTGATGAGGAAAGACATTTACCATGAAAAGAATAACAAAAAGAAATGGCCTTAGAAATCCAGCAAAAGATGGTTTGCTTATAAACAGCCAAACCCAAAGACCTGGGATGAAAGGAAACAAAAAGGTGCTCAGATTTATGAATAACCTCAGTTTTATCCAAATAATATCTGAGCTGTAAACAGAAATACTAGATGTGAATAATCTTCTCACTGGCAGACTGTGGAGAAGGAAAAAAAGAAGGAAGGTAAGGTGAATAGACCGATTGAAGGACAACTCATTGACCACCTTGGACAAAAAAAGACATTATGTACTCACCATAACGTTTCATTTGAGTATACTTCATTTTTCTACAACCTGTGGGTATTCGGATCCATTTCAAGATCTGAGCCAGCAACTTTACAAGCATCTGCTCTGAGCTCCAAGCTCCTCCCACTTTCCCATAACCCATCACCTGCCTTCCCTCAGATCGAGTATGCCGCAACTCAAACCAATCGGCAACTCGACTTAACTTAAACCATACATGAAAATCTCATGAGAAGGTTCGGGGGATGGAGGGTGGGAAGGCTGCAGAAAAATGAAGTATAACTACTCAGATGGAACGTTATGGAGAGTACATAACTTCTTTATCGGAAGTAGTTAAATTCATTTTATCTGCAACCTGTGGTATGGAGTCCCGTTACTCAAACCTGGGAAGCCCTCATGGAAGGATATTCCTGAGCACTGCAGAGCTGAAGGATGCTCTCCCTCTGGAGATCAAATCCGACTTATAATGAGAAATGAAGGTATGTGATTTTGCCCAAGTTGCTGCCGCACAAATGTCATCCAATAAGACCTTAGACCAAAAGGCAGCAGAAGTCGCCATAGATCTGGTAGAATGAGCTTTATCAGGACCAGGTGGAGACAAATCTTTGTCTTTGTAAATCTGCAAAATACATAGTGTAATCCATCTAGCTAAGGAAACCTTGGAGATGGCTTTACCCAAAAAGGGCTTAGAAAAAGATGCAAATAACTGGCCAGACTTACGGAAGGGCTTTGTTCTGTGTAAATAAAAACTAAGTTGTCTATGAACATCTAGCAAATGCAGTTTATATTCACCCTTGTTCTGAAATTTTTGAAAGAAAACAGGCAGGTTAATTGTTTGATTAATGTTGGATTCAGAAGCCACTTTTGGTAAGAAAGAAGGGTTTGTACGGAGAGAAACCCTGTCCTTATGGAAGATCAAGTAAGGGGGCACAGCAGACAAATCTGAAGCTCAGAAACCCTTCTAGCCGATGTAATGGCCACTAGGAAGGCGGTCTTCCAGGATAAGAACTTCAAATCTACTGATGCTGCAGGTTCAAAGGGGGGAGCAACTAAAGCCTGGAGAACAAAGGTAAGGTCCCAAGGAGGAACTGAGTCCTTAATTGGAGGACGCTAAAAAAAGAAGTGCCTTTAAGAAAAGCCTTACACAATCTAGAAGAGGCCAGGGCATTCGTATTTTCGCCAACGTGGAAATTTGAAATAGCTGCCAGTTGCACCTTCACAGTGGAGGAACTATCCCGTTGCTGAAAAATGCTGGCTAGGAAATCCAACACTGTAGAGACAGGGGCTGTAAAAGGATCCAGGTTTCTCTGAGAAGCCCAAATAGAGAATCATTTCCTTTTACTGCGGTAAATCTTCCTAGTAGAAGCCTTATGAGATGTCACCAGAATAGTTTTCACTGAAGACGAAAGACCAGGAGTCCTGGCAATCAAGGGAACTGAAGCAACCAATCTGTCAGCTTGAGGCTGTCCGGATAAGGCGGACAGGTGCCCGAGGGATGAGAAATGAGATCCGGGCAGGGATCCAGAATCCAAGGAGGAGCTAGAACATAAGACCAGAGGAAGGGGGACCACACTTGACGAGGCCAGAATGGGGCAATGAGGATCACTTTGCACCACAGTCGACAAGCTTTCTGAAGAAATGGAGGATAAGTGTACAGTAAACCGGGAGGCCAAGCATGGACTAGAGCATCTCTGGGAGGATCTCCTGGTGAGGGAATCAGAGCGAAGACCTCACTGCACATTGCATTGGAAGGAGATGCAAAGAGATCAAAGAGATCACAACAAGGCTGTCCCCATGCAAGGAATATCTCCTCCATTATTGACTGTTTCAGAGACCACCTATAAGGCATTAGAACAGCCCGACTCAATCTGTTCACTAAAATGTTGGAGCATCCCGGGATGTGCACTGCAATCAGAACCCAAATGGTGGAGATCGCCCATTCCCACACTCTCAAGGCCTTGTGACACAGAGGGTAAGATCTGGTACCTCCCTGTTTGCTGATGTACCAGACAACCATGTTGTCTCACTGATTTTCAATAGTCCCCGGAGGAAGAACAGTGTGGAAGGCTTACAACGCTAAAAGCACTGCTCTCATCTCCAGAATATCGATGTGCAATCTGGTCTCGATCTGGGGCCATGTGTTTTGGACCGCCCTCCCCAGATACTGACCCCCCCACCCTAGCTGGGAGGTGTCTGTGATCACTGTGGCTTGGGCTGTGGGTGAAACGAATGGGTGTCCCGCTACAATATCTGGGGATTGAAGCCACCAGAGGAGTGACACCCTGCAGGCTTTGCTGATTTGAACTGGATATTCCATGGGGAGGTCTAGCCAACGTTGCTCGCCTTTGGTAACCTGGGGACAAGAATTATCGGCACAGGAGCCCACAGACTCTGGACCCTGTCTGGAGTTACAAAGACTTCCAGTGAAAGATGTCCAGCCGTGCCCCGATAAAGTCCAAGATCTGTACTGGGTCCAAGAGGGACTTGGAAACATTGATAGTAATCCCTAGCAGGTCTGCAAGATGAAGGAAGGAGTCTCTGGCTTGGCAAAGATGACACTTGGTGGAAGCAGCAAGGAGCCAATCATCTAGGTAAGGGAATACCTCAATCCCCTTAAGCCTACGGTGAGCGGCTACAATTGTCATTACCTTGGTAAACACCCTGGGGGCTGTGGTGAGACCGAAGAGTACGGCTCTGAACTGGAAATGACTGGCTCCCAGCCAGAAGCGAAGGAATCTCCTGGAGTTTCTGTGGATCTTGAAATGGTAGTAAGTGTCCTGGAGGTCTATCAAGCACATCCAGTCGCATCCTCAAAGATAAGGTAGAATGGACTGCAGGGTGACCATCCAGAATTTGTTTGGCGACAGCCAGGTTTAAGGCTGACAGGTCCAAAATGGGCCTGAGGTCCCCTGTCTTTTTTGGCACTAAAAAGAACCTGGAGTAAGCACCTGACCTGGACTGATTGGAGGGGACTGGTTCAATGGCTCATGTGTGAAGCAGCTTGGAAATCTCTAGCGGTGCCATCTCCTTTTGAACGGGTGGGACATCTGAGAGGTGCTTTGGTTGGATAGGAGAGACAACAAATGGGATGGTGTAGCCTCTGGATATTATCTGAAGCACCCAACTCTCTGCAGTTATGGAGTCCCACTCCATTGGGTGCAATGATAATCTTCCCCCGACTGCCTCCAGTTTAGGACAGTCAGGCAACCCCCTCAGGGCTGCTGCCCATGCTTGTCTGAGAAGGGCTCCCTAGACCCAAAGTTCCTCGGACCCCCCTCTGCCTCTGGGACGGCGTCTGTCATGTCCCCCCCTGCCTCTAGGGGACGAGTTGTCCTGAGAGCCCCGGGAAAACTGTGATTTCCAGAACCACATCTTCTTTTGCCCTCTCTGATTCCTGGAAAAGGATCTTTGAGGACTAGAGAAGTGGATTCTGCTGGCAGGCAAGGTCTTCCCGTCTTTTTCACTCTGGACAAGGGTGTCACGTGCAGTCTTCCCAAAAAGAGAAGAACCATCGAAGGGAGCATTCATGAAAGATGCCTTGAAGGGGTCTGCAAATTGACACAGTCTGAGCCAAGCATGTTGCCTCATAGCTACGCCGGTCCCAGCCACCCTAGCTGCTCCTTCTGTAGTGTGGGAAAGGAGGTGCATGGATGTGTTTGATACTGACTTCAGAGTCGACATTTTCACAGAGAACAGACACTTGTCCTTCTGTGACATAGACTCTGTGGGCGACTCAGCTAACTCCATGACTAGGTCTTGCTGCGTCATATAACGTGTGCCAAATAGTTAAGCGCTTGGATGGAAAATGTCGCTGAAGAATATACTCGCTTCCCAAATCAATCCACCATCCTGGACTCCTTGTCCGGAGGGTGGACCGAGGAACTTTCCTGAGCCAGTTCCCTCTTGCTGGCTGCTGCAACCACCATAGCATCCACGGGGGATCCCTTATACCAGGCCTGTCTGTCCAAGGGTGGAGAAAGGATCTTGTCCGGGTGTTTAGATATCGGCTCTGTGGCGTCAGGCTCCTTCCATGCCCGTGTGGTGATAAGATCCACCAAGGGATCCACCGGTGGGGACACCCAGGATGTAGAAGGGCCCATGCCAAAAGCCTCCAGGAACACCGATTCATCCGTAGAAGGTTTTGGGGCTGACCAACCTCCCCTCTGGCGGTGGATCTCCATGATGTCTCCAAAGGAGACCTGGGAGAACCTTCTCCTTCATCTAAATCAGTGTCTTCTGTCAAGGACTCAGGGGAGTCCAGGTGCCTCCTTTTGCATATGTGCTTACGAGGGCCCTCTTCGGAGGAACTCTCTGAAGAGAGTTCGTGAATAGCGGGGAGTTCCTCCAGGGGAACCACCAGAGGCTCCTCTAGCATGGGCTATCCCTGAGACAAGTCGAAGGGAGTCGTAACTGAATCTGAGGGAGTCTGGACGGAATCCAAGGAAATAGGCTGGGGTCTAGATCCTTGGGAGAGAACCCTCTCCACCACGTTGAACGCCAATGGAGAGCGCACCCAAGCTTTCCCCGGGCCCGCAGTGAAGATTGGGGCCGAGGCTAGGGTAGCCGGAGCTCCGAAGGAACGGCTCGGATCTGACAAAGTCGGAGCCGAAGACACCTCCATCCCCTCAGGTCCGACTCCCCATCCTCGACCCCGAGAGCTGCTCGGATCCGAGGAACTCAAGGTAATTGCTGGAGTTGAGGTTGGAGGAACCATCGACGCCAAATCCCCAGCTCCGAAGATCCTCGGATCCATAAACCCCAAAACTGCAGGCTGGATTGGGGAAGGAGAAATTGGATGAAAGAAGGGCATGGAGGTCCCCCCTCCAGAGGGAGAGGAGCCTGGCAAGACTCCCATCTGGATTTGGTTCCAAATAAATCTCATTAGCCTGTCCATATCCATTTCAAAGAGACGTCGAGTGCGATGAAGCGACCGACTCGGATCTGGCTGGTCGCCGAGAAGATCTGGATGAAGGCCTCGGCTACATTGACTCCAGGGAGAATCTGGGGGAGTAGAGCCAAGGAGACACAGGTCTCGATATCTTGGAAGGCAGGCTAGGGAAGGACTCCCGATCTGGAGATCATTTATGAGGACTATCCCCTTTCTTTTCTCTGTCTCTCCTGTCTGTATCTTTTTTCTTGTCTCTCCCTTTGGCATTCCCTTCAGCAGGTCTAGTGGGAAGGTGAGTCCCAGCCTGAGGGGGGGGGGGTTGGGCGGGAGTTGCAGAAGCTGAGGCTGAAGAGTCCAGCGTGGAAGCAGGGAGCAGGCCTTTAGCCACCAGTTTGACCTTCCTAGCCTTCAGGGCCCTCAGATTAAATCCAGCACACACACTGCACTGGACGTATAAATGGGGAACGCCCAGGCAAACAACACACAGAGTGTGACCATCCACTGGTGAAAGCTTATGGCCACACTCTGCACATTTTTTTGAATGTAGGTTTAAGCTGATCAGACATTTTGCAAACACACAGCCACACCTACCAAACCCCAACACACTATGACCACGCACACCTATAGGGAAGGGAAGGGCTTACACTATAACTACTTCACAAAACTAAAAACTTTTTTTTTTAAACGACGAACAAGCGTTTAGGGGGAGGAAAGGGAACTAACTGAGAAAACTCTCACTACACCCAAAAATATACCAAAAGGCACTTACAACAACCCTAAGGCTCAGAGCTACAGAGACCATGATGTTGATGCAAGAAGTGGCAAATGAGATCTGAGGGAAGGCAGGAGATGGTGATGGGTTATGGGTAAGGGGGAGGAGCTTGGAGCTCAGAGCAGATGCTTGTAAAATTGCCGGCTCGGATACGATATGGAGCCGAATACCCACAGGTTGCAGATAAAATTAGGTTAACTACTTCAAACTGAAGGAATAGAATGAAGAGAAACCCTGTATCTGTAAAAAAATAAAATAAAAAAAATAAATTAAAAAGGAGGAACAGCCCTGACAGCCTGAAGCTCAGACACTCTCTTAGCTGAAGTGAGGGGTAAAAGTATATTCTTCCAAGTACAATGTTGTAAGGAAGCTGAAGCAGAAGGCTCAAAAGTAGCCTTTGTCAACTTTTGACGAACAAAACTGAGGTCCAAGGAAGGCAGAATTGGCTTCCTGAGGCCTGATGTAAAGGACACTAAGAAATTGCTTGACCTCAAATCTAAAGGCCAGAGGAGCCAAAGGAAAACAGGCAGAAATTGCTGACAGGGGAGCTTTAACTGAAGAATATATGCCAACCCAGCATGGACCAGATCACAAAAGTAAGAGAACCAGACGAACCTCCACAGACAAGGGATCCTGGTTTCATGAGAGGCACCAGACAGAAAATCTTTTCCATTTGTACAAATATGATTTCCTGGTAGTGGGTTTCATGGCCTTGGTCATTAGAGTATCTAGACTTACCTCCAATGACAATGAATGCGAGGAAGAATTTAATAAATTAAATTGTATGTTATTGGAAGAAGATACCCTGAAGGGCTGATTGACAGTTTTTATTCTTGGGTATTTCCACAGAGAAATAACAGGTATGCACCCATAATACATCAGGGAATTCAGACCACTGTTAGGAGTATGAGTGTTGACAATTTGTCTCATGTCCCTTTTAAAACCAGTTTTAACAAAACCAATAACATAGTTTTGCACTACTCTATAGATGCTGGTGACATTCGGAGTATCTTAAATAAGAATTGGTCTATTTTGCAATGCGACAATGATTTGAAAGTGAACTTTAGTAAACCCCCCAGTGTTTACTTACAAAAACAGAAGGAACATTAAGACAATTCTGGAGAGACCGATAAAAGCAACCAGTCATGGTTTATAGAAGACCATTAAATGTGGGCATTGTAATCAATGCCCATATACTAATACTGACAATTGTGGGAAGCCTTTTTACAGGATATACCAGTGGATGATTAAGGGGAGATTCTCTTGTGATACTGACAAAGTTTTTATTTAGCAAGATGCAACTCTTATCCGGTATTCTATATAGGGAAAACAGAAAATGCCTTGAACAAAAAAAAACTACCAACACACATAGTGTAAAGAAAAAGGACTGCATAAGTGCTTTGGCGCCAGACATGCTATGTCTTGTAGTGATTTATTAAATTTAAGTTTTGCATTTTGGAAAAGACTGATATAACACGGTACGAAGGGGACTGGCAAAACCATCTCTTATATAGGGAAATGATATGGCAGATCCATATGGATGCCTCCAATTCACCTGGTTTTAGCAAAACAGTTTCTATTACTAGTAAACTTAAACAGCGTGCTCTAGAAATATAAATTTTGTGCTGAGTTATATTTTATATGATATCACATTCTTTGTTCTATATATGTTTTATGTTTGTTTGTCTTTCAGCTTTTCCCGGATAGGGGTCGCCACAGCGGAACTCCGGTCCGCTAATGATTGGCAGTAGATTTTCACAAATGCTGAGGTGCCAGCTCGATATCCAACCTTCAACGAAGGCAAGCCTATTTGCACATGTCTTTCGAACGCCCACCCAACTGCGGGGAGCACACGCAGACTCCACACAGAAGGTACTCCCTGCACTCCAGCCGAGAATCATATGTTTTATATTTTACTATATTTTTAAGAATGTACACTTTTAAAAAAAAAAATATACCCTTTACAATGTATTCAGTGTCAATGCAGTGTTTTTAGGAGTGCTCATATGTCTTTAAATAATTTGGCGGGGTTTATACATTGTTAACTTACTGGAACGGTTTGAAGGGGTATGGGGTGTATCGAGTTGGTGTCTATTGGTTTTGTAGTGTTGTAGTTGTTTAGGGTTCTGATGAAGTCCACTACACATATAGCATGAAAGCACTTAATCATTTATTTGTAAACAAAGATCATACTTTGCACCTTTGCGGACTGGTCATTGACTACTTAAGTTTTATTTTCTTTTTTGATCCGTCTAGTGGTTGCTCTTTATATATTCTAAATTCTTAGTTCATATTTGACAAGTTGATTCATTATACATACAACTTCTGCTCAACAGAGCTATCCCAGGAAACCCAAGCTGGGCAACGGGACACCAGCTGACCAGCAGGCTATTGACCCAGGGCTACTGGGCTTTATGAAAGGCAGACAATGTCCAATAGAGGCACACACACTGCACTAACAGCATGGGTTCAACATCTGCTTGTTATGACATCCACTTCTCCCTCTCTCCTCAGGGGTCCCGATGTTGTTCATGTTTCTATTCTGTCAATCCATTTTTTACCACTTACTGTAGAGGCCTGCCCTCTCCTTACCCTCTTTCATTTCTGATTCCTTCTGACAGATATATGTCAGCATATCTTCACTCTCCCTCCTCTTGGGCAGTTCTTTTTGTCTCTGTTTCTCAGTTATTGCTTTTTGCCTGCTATCATAATATTGCTACAGTTGCTTTACCTTCCCTCCTATTTGTCTCTCAATACCCAGGAGTCTTAGTCAGAAGTTTTGAGAAGGAATTAAATTTTTTTTCACAAAAAATAGTTACTTGAAAAAGTTTCCTTCAGAACTATGACCAAAAGTGTGAAATCTGAGGTATTTTTTTTAGTGACAACCACTACAATCACCAGTTCTAGCCTCTAGCATAAATTCCTGAAAGAAAAGGACAAAAATTTCTCCTGAAAAAAAATGATGCAGTGGAAAGTATTCCTCAATAGAATCCTTATCTGTCCATCCTTGGAGGGAGCTGATTACTTGAAGCATGCAGGTTAGAGTAAAGTCCGTTGGAAAGAATGTTACGAATTTTTGGCACCCTAGTTACTTATTTTATACAGTTTTCCTCAAGCTGTTCAGTGACTAGGGCACACGGAAGGTGCCCTGAAGCTTCTGAAGATGGCTGGCTTTTCCCAGCTTAGGTTATTGCAACACTGGTGTAATGATGAACAAATAATATTTTTTTCAGGGTGTGTAGCAAGATTTCCATGACAAACAGTTATCTGAGTTACTATCCTCTATGTAAAATCTGTCTGTTGTCTCATCTGACTGTCTTAGTGCAAATGGGTTGGTCCCTTAACTTGTGATCATCTAACCAGCATAATCTTACCTGAGGTATGCAGACAGCTGCATATTTAACTCAATAACTTCTTTGGAGCAAAAAGGTGCTGCATCATGCTGAAAGCAGTTACTATGACACACCTTCCAGTCTGAGGAGCACAAAGACTGCACTGGTCACAGTTAATCTTGACAGCACCGCATAATGCATTGTACTTAACAGCAAGCTTAAGCAGCGTAAATGTGTAAAAGAAATATTTAAATGAACAAGCAAAACAAACCCATGCTTATTTTGTACAATTAAATGCATTAATACATTTAACCTACTTTTCAAAAGCAGCTTTAAGCACCTCTTTGTCAGCCACCAGCACTGAAGCATTTCCCTTCTCATTAGCCAAAATGCTAGAGGCAAGGAGTTAAAGAAGCCTGCACGTGTGGCATAGAAGGGATAAAACCCTGACTACAGACCAGGTGACTATTTTTTCCTAAGGTGGATCACACAGTAGCATGATTCCTACTGGAACATTGCCCAACGAGGTGAGGACAAAGTCCAAAAAATTGTTTTCTCTGATGCCTTCTTACACTATCTGAACAAAATATTCCTTCTGAAGGGATTCCATTTCAATTCCAGACAGAGGAAATGACCAGTCTGTTCCTGGAGAAATTCGATTTCCCTTCAACAACCACCCTGCCTGATCTCCTGAAAGCATATAACAAAAAACTGTCCTCCAAAAGCATTTCAAGAAAGTAGTCGATGGTATACAGCTACGAGTTTTTTTTCCCCACTGTCTACTGCAGTTTGACTGCCAGTGTACTCAACTTCTTCACCATCCAGTCCTGCCTCACTCTCTTCATTGTCCATCACCTCATAAGCAAAAGTGTCATTCCTCCCATTTCCTTTTCTCTCACACCTGATGATACCATAGTCTGAAAAATAAAGGCAGAAAAATACAGCCAATACACAAGTAAACCCAGTGACTACAAAAATAAAAACAAAAGTAAAACAGAAATCACTGCAACCATGAGTCAGCTGGTAATAAAGTGGTTTATTAGAATCATACAACTTTTGGGCAGCCGCGGTGGTGCAGCAGTTAGCATTGCCACCTCATAGCAAGAGGTTCTGCGGTTCGATCCTCAGCTGGGGGGCCTTCTGTGTGGAGTCTGCATGTCCTCCCTGTGGTCGCGTGGGTTTCCTCCCTCATCCCAAAGACATGCTGTAGGTGGATTGAACACTCTAAATTGGCCCTAGGCATAAGTCCGTGTGTGGGCCTTCTGTGGAAGGTTGGGTGCTGGCCTGGCAACTCGACACCATGAAACTCCACTGCCAATCATGAGTGGACAGGTGATCCGCTGCGGAGACCCCTAACCGGGAAAAGCTGAAAGAAGAAGAAGATTTGAATCATACAACTTTTAAAACCACTAATAAAAACTTTCGCCTTAAACAAGACTTCTTCAGGCATATCAAACAAAAGATACCATTTGCCATTTATATAATATCAAAGTCAGTCGCATGATGACTGTTGCTCGTCTGGTCAGGATAAAACAGACGAACATTCGTGGGTTCTGTTCAAGCAGCTTTATTCCACACAAACACATCAGAAATGGGACTTTGCAACTTAAACTTAAATAAACTTATAAACAGATTGATTACTACACTCATACATGTTAACACTCTGACTGTTCTCTCAAATTGGCACTGCTGCCTGCATGTGCTCTGTATATGTATGCACCTGTTACATCTGGGAATGCTTCTTAAAGGTACATACACACACTCTGATCTACATCCTCGCTCTTTGAGAAATAGTCATTATACGAAATGACAATATTCAATGACATGCAATTTACAGAAATAATCTTTAGACATGCAATTATGCAGAACTAGTTATTTGACATGCAATCGTACAAAATCAGACACACATAAAATAATTGTGTCCAAGATGTTGTGTATTTTACACTAGGTATAGAAATATGACCTGACCGTGTAACATAAAAGTCAGAACTGGATTTAGCAACGGGACTGTCTTCAAGGAATGTTCAACTTTGGGAACAACTGGGACATCAGGAATGGGAATGGATACTGCAACATGTTCTTCGGTATGAACATTGTCTGGGTTGCTCTGAGATAGTCTGTATCGCAGGTACGATGCTGTGATATCATTTCTGATACAGGAAAAAGATGTATGTAGGTTATCCTGTACTCTGTACCCTCAGATTACATTAAGTAAGATCTCGGCCTGGTACACTTGTCTCTTGACCAGTTTGATCAAAGCCTTTTGCCGTTTGCATTTTCACTGTCTCTTCCTTTTGATGGACGAAGACATCTGCTCATTTTATCATAGATGGACTTCTGAGACCACCTTTTAAAAAGTTGGGCTTTGATTGCTCTGTTGTTTTTAGCATTGGGCACCAACAAACTAGAACTGATAGGCAAGGATGTTCTGGTTTGCCTAGATAGAAGTCTCTGAGCAGGCGAGCCTAGTTGGTTGTCACGAGGTACATTTCTGAGATCGAGTAAATTCAAGAAGATATCGGTATTATTACGCTTTGACCTCTCCAGTAATTGCTTTGCACTCTGTACTGCATGTTCTGCAATACCGTTTGACTGAACATATTCAACACTGCTAGTAACATGGGTAAAGTCCCACTCTTTAACAAATCTCGGAAACAATTAATTGGTAAACTGAGAACCATTGTCAGAAATAACTTTATGTGGACAAACCATGGACTGAGAAATTACATTTCATCTTATTAATAACAGCACTGGACTTTAGGTTAGGTAGCAAATTGAAATCAAGCCAGTTTGAATAACAGTCTAGCAACACTAAGTAATATTGACTGTTCCACTCAAATATGTCAGTTGCTACTGTTGACCAATGTAGTTCAGGAATTTGGCTTTGCTGAAGTGTCCCTTTTTGCAAATGCGGTTCAGTACTGTTGCACACTGAATAAGAAGAAAGCACTTTATCAATATATTTTGCTAGAGAAGGCCAAAATACTAGTCCTCTCGCCCTTCTTTTGGTAGAATCGGAACTTGGGTGGCCATGATGTAAAATATGAATATTCACATTGTAAGGAAGTAGGAACAAAAACTTTTGGACCTTTGAAAATGATACAATCTTCCATCAGCATCTCATTTCTGTATGGAAAGTAAGGTTGTACTTCTGGCAGTAAACGGTATTGCTTTGCCGGCCATCCTACACTGATGAAGTGGTTGAGCTTTTGCAAAATTGGATTATTCTTTGTATGATCTCTAAGCTCATCAAGTCTCATGGTAGAAAAATGACACACTTCCATGGTAGAAAAATGACACACTTCCATGACATCTAAGTCACAATTCTCTGCATCAAGCTGTTCCATGGTATTTCTGGGCTATCTGGATAAGGTATAAGCCAGATAAAGAAGGTTAGCTTTTCTATAGACCACTTTGAAATTGTACTTTTGCAATTTGAGCATCATTCTTTGTAGTCTTGCCAGAGCTAAATGCATAGGCTTCTTTAAAATAGTGACTAGAAGGCTGGATTGCTTGGCCATAAATATTATCATGGCACTTCGAACATGCGAACACAACTGCCAAAAGTTTCTTCTCAATTTCAGTATACTGCATCTCAGCTTGGGTAAGAGCTCTTGATGCGTAGGCAACAGGTCTGCCCTCTTGAAGAATAACTGCACCAAGACCAAACTTTGAAGCATCACAGAAAAGAACTACTGGTTTGTGGACATCACAGTATCTTAAAGTAGGTGGGTTAGCAATTTGTTGTTTGAGGTTATCAAATGCTCTCCGGTGTTGTTCTAACCATGACCATGCAACATTTTTGCATGTCAGCTCTCTTAAAGGTGCTGATAACTCACTAAAGTCAGGGTTAAATTTACCCAAACAGTTAAGCATGCCAAGAAAACGCTGTAAGGCTTGGACATTGTCTGGAGCTGGCATCTCAAGAATGGCTGCTCGCTTGGAAGGATCTGGTCATAAACCAGTACAGGTAAATAAATGACTTGCATAAGTAACTTCTGGTAGTCTGAACTTTCACTTCAGAGGACTGAGTTTTAAATTCACTTCACATGTTCTGTCCAGAACTTTCCTGAGATTTCTGTCATGCTCTGCTTTACCATTACCTCCAACCAGTAAATCATCAACTAATATTGCACATGGATAGCCTGAAAAAATTTGCTCCAATGCAAGATGAAAGACTTCACTGACAGAATATACTCCAAAGGCATCCTGAGGAATCAGTATCTACCAAATGGGGGTACTGAATGTAATCAGTAGTGAAGATTTGCGATCAAGCATTACTTGCCAAAATGAACTCTCTCCATCTAAGACAGAAAAACATTGGCATTTGGCATGAGGGTTGAAATCTCCTCGATGGTACACATAGGATGATGAGGTCTTTTAACGCCTTGTTCAAGTCTCTTGGGTCAATGCATATTCTGATTTCAAATCACACCTTGCTGCACCATTTTGTCTAACTGGATCTTGACTTTGTCTGGCACAAGCTATTGGAACTCTCCTTGCTGGTCTGACCACTGGACTGACCTCTGGGTCTACTATCATGGAGTACACAACTGGAATTTTGTCTAGCTTGTCGTCGAAAACATCAACATACTCTGACAAAATAGCATCTCTGAAGCTGGAACTGGGACATGTGTTTACGTGATGTACTTCTTTGGTAAAAGAAAGCAGTTTCATTCTCAAACAGTCTCCGACACCTGATAATGACTGCACAGGTCTTCGGATTACATAAAATTGCAAGCTGTAACTGTTCCCAGTTGAATAGCATGAAAGCATTACTGAGCCTTTGCTTTGAATCTCTTCACCTCCATAAGCAACAAGCTTTGCACACCTGACCAAATTAAGTTGCTCACCAGCTCTCACTGTAGTAAATGTTTCTGCTGACATTACATTACACTTTGAACCAGTGTCTGCTTTGAGCTCTGTGGGTTTACCATTGATCAGGACAGTACAAAATACTTTAATCTTTGCCACCAAATCTACTGCATTAACCTTTTCACTGACCACTGATTCACCATCTGCATAGAAAGTAGGGTTGCAGCTCTCTATGTGATCAGCCTTCTTTTGATTTACAAAACTTTTGAGACTGATTCCATTTTTTTACACTTGTGGCATTGTTGACCAAATGCTAAACACTTCTCTCTTTTACAATCATGATTGGCACCACAATTATGACAGTTAACAATAAGACTTGACTTGGGTTTTGCGGACTCACTCATACTGTACTCAGCATGCTCCTTTCACTAAGCTAGTCATGGAACTTGCTAGAAAGCTCCAGGTTTTCCTTGCCATACCCACAGGGGTTGCTGCTGCCATGTGCTTGGGCCGGTTTCTGCTTGCCACGAGTTGCATGCTGTCTATGTCTGCTCTAGAGGCTGCTGAAACCATGCTTTTACATCTTGCAAACATACTTGTGTTCCTGTTTGTGAAGTCATGGACTTGACAAATCTCTATGGCTTTGCTCAACATTAAATCACTGTCACGAAGTAAATGTTTTCTCACTGCAGCACTATTAATACCACACACAAGCCTGTCCTTTATTAACTCATCTTTCAGCAAGCTTGTCCTTTATTAACTCATCTTTCAAGTCACCAAATCCGCATGTTTTAGCTTTGTTTCTCAAGTCAGTGATATAAGCTGCAAATTTTTCACCTAGCTTTTGGTGTCTTGTATAAAATAAGTGCCTGTCTAATGTAACATTTGTCTGGGGATAGCACATTTCTCTAAATTTACATTTTAAGCACTCAGAGTCCTCCCTTGATTCAGCCAGTACCACAATATGACAGTTTTCCCCCTCTCCTGTATATACGTCTGGTGCATACACAAATGAACATTCTCTTTCAATAGCTTTTGACCCAGCTAAGTTAAGAAAAATTAATGCCCTCGTATGTGCACCTTTGTCAGAAAAAGCTGCTTGTATGAAAATATTGTATTCCTGCTCAAATACTCTCCAATTCTCTGCTATATTATGATCAGCAAAAGTATGTCTCTGCCATATCAACACACAGTAATGAAGGTGCTTGAAATTATGTATGAACATACACACATAAATATATACATACCAGAACTTTATGCCAATACTTGTAATTATGTCCAATAGCACAACAAACTCTTTGAAATATCTGTACTTTGCCAAATAAGTCTCAATAGCACAAGAACACTTTGAAATCACTGCACTTTATGAAACCACTCCTTATCAGTGTAAGAAATACTTTGAAATTACTGTACTTTGCAAATAAGCTGCTCACGATGGAAAAAGCTCCGAGTAAGAAACAGATTTTGAAATAAACTGTACACAGCAAAATAACCTTTCAAAATGGCTGTACCTTGCAAAATAACTACTTTGCACACAGCAAACTCTTTGAAATAATTGCACCGTAATAAAGCACACACTCTGATAACTCTGATAACACGGTGCACACTCTGAGATACCTTGGACAACTCTAGTTATGCTTGGAATGACTTTGGTGAAAGTGCAATAGTAGTTTGTGACCAAACATAGTCTTTTATTGAAAAACATTCAGTCACCTTTCTCTTTAAGCTTAATTTGCCCTTTAATTGTACTCGTTATGTCCTTTTAATCTCTTATCATACTGAATGTACCTTTCTTGTGCCCGTTTTACTTTAAATATGCTCGTTATGCAAACCAAAGATAATTCTGAGCCCCACATGAATAGTTTTTCTAGCTTTATCAAATATCATGGTTTTGAACACTTTGTTTAATTAATAATGTGGTTTGTGCCTTTTGTTTGCTTAATAATACATTTTTGTGCTACTCTTTTGATTAATAATAAGAAGTTATGTACCTACCATAACGTTCCATGTTAGTTGTCTTCTTCTCGCCTTCTTTCTTGCTGGATGGGTTCGGAGCTGATTCTCGGCTCCAACTCGGCCTTCTACTAAAGCTCGAGAGCTATTTACTGGCTCGAGGCCTCCCCATATCCCACAATGCTAGGCATCAGATACCCAGATCTCATTTGGCAGAGCTAGCACCATAGAAAAAAATTTTTAAGGCACCTGTCCAAACTACAAGGTTTACCTACAGTACTAAAAACAGAGGAGGATGTAACCTAGATAAGACTCAGCCAGAGGAAGAAGGCCTCAAAAGGGATTCTTCTCAGTCTGTCCAGGCTAGGGGGATGGAGGGTGGGAGGCGAGAAGAAGACAACTAACATGGAACATTATGGTAGGTACATAACTTCTTAATGTTAAGTTGTCTATCTCGCCTTCATTCTTGCTGGATGGGACAGCGTCCCTAGCACCTTAGCCCTGGGTGGCTCATCGGAACAGACTCTTGAGCACAGTGGAACCAAAATCAGCTCGACTCCTGGAGGCCATATCCAACTTATAATGTGAAATGAAAGTATGAGGAGTGGCCCATGTGGCTGCAGCACAAATAGATTCCATTGGTAGTCTTGCTTGAAACGCTACCGACGTAGCCAACGCTCTGGTGGAATGAGCTTTTGGTTTTGTAGGGAGTTCTTTATGTTTCAGTTGATAAATCAAAGTAATAATAGAGGCCAACCACCTGGATAAGGTTACTTTAGAAATTGGCAGGCCCTGCTTGCCCTCAGCATAGGACAGGAAGAGTTGGTCCGATTTTCTTGTTTGTTTAGTCCTATCCAAATAAAAACATAACTGCCTGTGAACGTCCAATTGGTGAAACCTTTGTTCAGCTCTGTTCGAATAGTTAGGAAAAAAGACAGGTAGATCAATAGCCTGATTCAGGTTTGTCTCGGAAGGTATTTTGGGCAGAAAGGAAGGATTAGTCCTGAGTGAAACTCTATCCTTGTGAAACACAAGATAAGGAGGACGAATATAGAGGGCTTGAAGTTCCGGCACTCTCCTAGCTGAGGTGATGGCTACTAAAAAGAGAGTCTTCCAGGAGAGTAACTTTAAGGAACAGGAGGCCACAGGTTCAAAAGTAGGGAGAATCATGGAAGCTAATATCTGGTTTAAATCCCACGGAGGCGGGGGATCTCTAACCGGGGGCCTAAGTAAAATAGTCCCTTTAAGAAAGGCTTTACAAAGTTTGTGGGACATGATGCTGGTTTCTGACAGGCCAGCATGGAAATTTGCGATAGGAGCCAATTGGACCCTAATGGTGGCAGACGAGGAACCTGCTCGAAAAAGTTCTGCTAAAAAATCTAGAACGTGATGGACAGGGGCTGTAAAGGGTTCTATATTTCTTGCCTCCACCCAGAAAGAGAAACGTTTCCACTTACTAGCATAAGTCTTCCTGGTAGTAGATTTGTGCGAAGAAAGGATGATTTCACGCACTGGCTGAGAAATATGTGGAAGCCTGGCTAAGGTTGGAAGTGGAGCAACCAAGCTGTGAGGTTGAGAGACTGAAGGGATTGGTGCAGCCCGCCCGACTGATGGACCAAGAGGTCTGGCACTGGGTCCAGATTCCAAGGCTGCTTCAGCAGGTGACAATGCAGGAATGGGAACCAAATTTGTCGAGGCCAGTAAGGGGCAATGAGGATCATCCTGGATCCCAATGTGGTTGCTTTCTGAATTAGTTTGGGAATTAAGGGAAAAGGTGGGAATGCATACCCCAGGGGCCAATCGTGAACTAGAGCGTCTCTGGGGGAGTGGCCGGGGAGGGGGAAGAGAGTGAAGAAATTGTCACACTTGCTGTTGAGAGGGGTTGCGAAAAGGTCACAGCAAGGTTGACCCCATCTGCGGAAAATTTTGTCCGCTACTAACTGATTGAGAGACCACTCGTGAGGCATGAGAATAGCTCTGTTTAGCCTGTCCGCTATGTCGTTGGACTTCCCGGGGATGTGCGTTGCTATCAGAAACCGTTGAGAGGAGATCGCCCACTGCCAGAGTCTGAGTACTTCTCGACATAAGGGACAGGACCTGGTTCCGCCCTGCTTGTTGATGTACCACACTACAGACATATTGTCTGTCTGAATTGCAATAGTCCCGGTGGGTAGAGAGTCCTGAAGAGCTTGCAACGCTAAAAGCACCGCTCTCATCTCCAAGACGTTTATGTGCAGGTGGTACTCTAGAGGTTGCCAAGTGCCCTGGACAGTCCTGCCCTGAAAATGCCCCCCCAATCAGGGAGGCATCCGTTGTCACCGTGGCAACAGGAGGAGGAAGAACAAATGGTCTGCCTTGAAGTACTAGAGAGGAAACCATCCACCAAGACAGGTGGTCTTTGCATGATTGGGTGATTATTATGTTGTGAGACATCGGAAGCTGTTGAAACGACCATTGGGTAAAAAGCATCCATTGAAGAATTTGCATGTGAAAACACGCCAGGGGAAGTAATGTGATTGCTGCTGCCATGAGATCCAAAGTTTTCAGTACAAACCTGGCCTGAATTCTCTTGTACTGTAGTAAGGTCTGGACATGTCGGCGAATGTCTGATACTCTTTCTAAGGGAAGTTTTGCCAACAGCTCTTTTGTATTTAATCCTGCGCCTATAAAGGTTACAGACTGACAAGGCGACAATGCAGACTTTTCGAAGTTTATAGAGATACGTAGCTCGGAGCAAGTTTGGATAGTATAATCCCTGGCTCTCAGTAGCTGATGCTTGGTGGAAGCAGTCAGGAGCCAGTCATCTAGATATGGAAACACCTGGAATCCTCACCGTCTCAGGTGAGCCGTAACCACTGCCATGCATTTGGTGAACACCCTGGGGGCTGTGGTGAGACCAAACGGCAGAGCTCTGAATTGATAGTGACTGGCTCCCAGACAGAAGTGGAGAAACCTTCTGGAGCGTCTGTCCATTTTGATATGGTAGTACGCATCCTGAAGGTCTATGAAGCACATCCAATTGTCCTGACCCAAAAAAGGTAGAATGGACTGAAGCGTGACCATCCGGAACTTCGTTCTTTGAACAGATTTGTTTAACCTACTGAGATCCAAAATGGGTCTCCAGTCCCCTGTCTTTTTTGGTACCAAAAAGAACTTGGAGTAAATCCCGGATCCTTGCTGGTCTGCTGGGACTGGCTGGATGGCCCTTTTTTCTAGCAGTTTTGAAATTTCTAGTACTGCTTGTTCCCTTAGACCGGGTGGAACATCTGGAAGGGACCTATTTGTTTGTACAGGGGTGTGGACAAAGGGGATTTTGTAACCCTCGGATATGATAGACCGTACCCATTTGTCTTGTGTGAGGAGTTGCCAGGCTTCTGGGCACAGTGACAATCTTCCCCCGACTACCTCCAAAGGTGGACAGTCGGGCAGCCCCTCAGGGGTGATGAAAGGTTTGTCGGAGAAAGATTCTCTGCTACCCTGATTTTGCGGACGCCCTCTGCCCCTTGGGCAGCATCTATTATTGTTCCCTCCTCTGCCCCTGTAGGGAAACTCGCCACGTGTGTCAGGCACGACTCCCTGGGGTTTCCAAAACCACATTTTCCCACTCTTCTGACCTTTAGGGTATGGTCTAGAGGGAGTAGAAAAACGGACTCCCACGGCACACACCTGGTAAGGGTATCCTTCACCTGTGGTCCAAACAGAGCCGAACCATCGAAGGGGGTATTGGTGAAGGACGCCTTAAAGGGGTCAGCAAAGTTACATAACCGCATCCAGCATGTCTTCTCAAAGCCACGCCTGTACCTGCGGCCCTACTCGCCCCATCGGCTGCATAAGAAATGAGCGGCATGGAGGAGTTGACGATAGAGTTAAGGGTCTAGCCTGGTTTCTCCAGGTGAAGGTTTGAGTGAATCATTACCCAGTAATAGCCTTTTGAATGGCAAAGAGCGGTGCTGTAATGACACATGGAAGAAGAACATATATTTGTTCAAAGATAGAAAGATTGTGGAAAGCACAGTGGTTAATAAAGATGCTAAACCGATGAAAGAAATGCTTAAAAACTTTGAGCGGAAGCTCTTTAAATTAAAAAGAACTCAATTAGAAAATGGTTACCTTATTAGGAATTGTGAACTTGGAATAGTGCCGAAAGGCTTGCGCATGTGGAAGTATCCGAATGGAAGTGAAGGTAACGGTGATATGTTAATAGAACTACACAAGTTTTTTAACCACTGTGGTTTGCAATTAATTGAAATTATGGTTAAATTTAACAACATCAAAATTGCAAAGTTGACTGAAGAATTGGATCAGCTTAACAACAGTATCAGCAAGGATCTTTTATTTGATCAATATTACAACAATTACACGCACATTATCCAAGACGTTGAAATTAGTTGCGATAACATTTATCGCCGGAAAAACAACAAAATAGACAGAGACATTAAGAGTTATGAGCTGGGTGCTATTTATCCTTTTTCGAAGGCAACGGAGAGTCGTTATGGCAACCAAAAACAAAGAGGGTGTACGCATCATAGCTGTGATGAGATAGACGTCATTTCCGGTAGTGACCAAGGGGAAGTTCGTGATACCAGTACGCATAATGAAGGGGATATGGAGGAAGGCGTACGGAGGTCCGAGAGGCTTAAAAATACAGGGCAAAGTGGCGCTAGTGCTGATTACCAACGAACTGGAGCTCGGTCTAAGAAAGATTTTTTAGACAACCAAAAAAACGGGTGGAAGGTACGGAAATAACAACGAGGAAATATGAAGATATTTTTATGAACTGTACAGACTTAAACTTGGGACATGTGCATGATGTTTTTGGACATGGCAGTTTGAATATGTTATCATTGTATGATCAACCAAAGTTTATGGGTAAGTGCACAGTTGTTACAGGCACATATTCGTCAGTTAACAATATTATATATGAAAATGGCTTTTTAAATGACATAAATCTTGTAAATGCATTGTGTTACTCTAAGACAGTTTTAGAATCTACTGAGATTTTGGATAATAATAAGTTATGCTTAGTTGATAGTAATGAAAGTGATGGTGGTTGTTCGCCAGTGTGTGTGGATATGGAACATGCTGAAGGTAATGAAAGACATGTATGTGTGGAGTTTAACAACACAAAGGAAGATGTCGACACCACAGATTTGATGAATATGAGCACACATGAATATACCAACAACAGTACATTATTGGGAGAGATAGGACATGGTGTGCAGGAAATTCTTTCAAATCATACATGTGTTGAGGAAGACATTACAGGACAGTTAGTTGATCTGGAGAATGTAGGAACGGATATGAATGTGAACTTTTACATTAATTTCGACCCGGATGTTTATTGTGAAGTGACTAATGTTAATGAACATCCACAAAATTTAAATTATAGTACAACTCTAGACACAGACAGCACTATGTATGCGGTTTTGAGCCACCCTATGATTATTGAGAACGAAGTGGGTGACTTTAAATTATACAATTACTCGAAGATCAGCATGAATGAAAAACAGGTCAACCTTTTTGCAAAATGTTTTAATTTTGTCCCATGCAGGAAAGGGAATTTGGTTAAATCAGTGATGGAGTTAAAAATGTTTACTCGTAAATTAAATTTAAAAACTTGGTTTAATATGTGTCCGGATGATAAAAATGTTTATAGACGGAAAGATAAGGCACCAAAAAGAGCAAGTGCATTTAATCCACCTATGAATGATAAAATAGCTATTTTTGAAAGATTAAGTGAGAATGATATGAGGAAATTTTATAAGACTTATAAAAATATAATGCATTATAATATGTCCAAAGAGGAACATGAGATGTTTAACAACATATGTAAGGAACCAGACATTAGGATCATGAAACCCGATAAGGGTAATGGGGTGGTTGTGACTAATACACAGGATTATATATCTTATATGATTGGTATGTTACAAGGAGATTCTTATGAGGAAGTAAGTCTTAACGAAGTATATATAGCGTATGCAAAGATAGACTTAACAATTAAAAATATGCTGTATAGAGGAGAGATAACAGAAGATGAGTACAATTATATGATCAATGAATATCCAGTTATCAGTGGGATATTTGGCATACCTAAAATTCACAAAGGCTTGGACAACTTGCAATTTCGACCTATAGTCGACGGTAAGAGGAATAAGACGTGTTTTGTTAGTCAGTTTCTAGATTATCACCTTAAGAAATGTCTGACTAAGTTTCCTTACATTAGCAAAGACTCTTGGGACTTTTTGGCGAAAATTAAGGAATTAAAAATGAAGGAGGGGTACTCATTTATTACAGTAGATGTATGTAATTTGTTTACCACAATTCCACAGGATATAGGCCTTATATGGCTTGAGGAGCAATTGTATGAAACAAAGTTATTTGATCAGGACAAGATAAACATGTTGGTGAGCCTAATGGAAATAGTGTTAATGAACAATTATATACATTATGAAGGCAACTATTATCAGCAAGTTAATGGAGTGGCAATGGGGGCATCATGTGCCCCCATTTACGCTAACTTGATAATGAGTTACTGGGAAAGTAATTACATCTTTAAAACCAAGTACTTTGAACACATTAAACTGTATACAAGATACCTCGACGACATATTTATCGTATGGGATGAGAAAAAGGACATGTTGGAATCATTTATAGGGTATATTAATAACACGGTGAGGTTTCTGAAGTTTACCTATGAAATTAGTGAGGAGGAAATATCATATTTGGATGTGAGATTAACCTATGTTAAGAAGTGTGGTAAAGTAACATCTAACATTCATAGAAAACCAACGTTTTCCAACGCTTATCTGCATTACACCAGCTGGCACCCTGACCATCAGAAAAAAGCAATTGTCAAAGGGCAGATGGTCAGGGCTGCCAGAATGGTAAGTAATGATGATGATTTTGTGAAAGAACTTAAGTTTATATCCAATATGTTTCAGAATAGAGGGTATCCTGAACAGTTATGTGCCAAAATACAAAATGAAGTTTCTTATAAGAGAAGAGTAGGGTCATATCAGGCTATATTAACATCTACAGGTCTCAGTTTGATCAATACCAACCTTAATTCTGAAGAAGACAAAATGAGTGGTATTCCATTATATATATCAGTATATAACGATTGTTTTCTGATCATTAGGGATATTATTTTGAGAAATTGGGATATTGTATGTAAAGATAAAAAAGTAGGACATTTGTTTAAGGGGGATGTGAAATTTGTGTACAAGAAAGACGCATCCTTTAAAAACAGTTTTGAGAGGTACAACAGTTCTAAAAATGAAACTACATGTAGACAGATAGGAAATTTTAAGTGTGGTCGATGTACTATATGTCCATATATTTATTGCACCTGTGAAAATATTGTTGTCAACAGTTATAGTATAAATTTAAAGGGGCATTATAATTGCTATACATCTAACGTTGTATACCTTGCTTTGTGCCAGGATTGTGATTCATTCTATGTCGGTAAGACTTCCCGACATTTTAGGGATAGAGTAAGGGAGCATCTATCTGACATTAAAAACCTTAAAACAACTAATGCGCTTGCCAGGCATACATTGGGTAATGCTGGACACAAATTTAAGTTTTGTATTATACAGAATGTAGTTTTTGATGGACAAGGTAGGGTTACTCCATTTGATTTAGATATATGTGAATTAAAATGGCAGTTACTTTTGGATGCATGCAACACTCCAGACCTTAATGAGTGTTGTACCATCAAGCCTATTTTGAAAAGCATTATGGCCAAAGGTAGATAGTTTGTGAGAATACAATGCATAATTTTAGCTTGTAGTAACTATTCTTGCAATTGCTAGGATATTTAGTATTTCAGTAGAGAATACAATGCATAATTTTAGCTTGTAGTAACTATTCTTGCAATTGCTGGGATATTTAGTATTTCAGTAGAGACCTATCAATCCAACAAGATATATACATATGTAACACAATTTTTGATATTATGTCTTTATAATAATTATATATTTTTAATTTATTTATATATATACATATATATATATATATATAATTAAGTTATGTTTTTGTTATGTGGTTCATTTATTTTTCTTATTATATTGTCTCATTAAGTCTTGTTCATTCTTTAGTTCATCTGTACAGTTTATATTACATGTTGCAAGTTATAGGGTGGGTTATTGGTATTTTGTATTTAATTCAAATTAATTTATTTTATTTTATATTTTATATATATATATTTTTCATACTGTGTGTTTAAACGGAATTATTGAATTTTATTGGTTCAATCACAGTTAATTGATGTAATTAGTGGTTGGGCAATGTATATTTAAGGCAAGAGGTATTTGATGTTTGTTATCTGATGAAGTTCGTTATCGAACGAAACCTAGGTCATCTGTGGTTGTTTTATCAATAAATTGGAATTGGAACGTGGTTATATCGTCTTTTTGCCTTGGATATTTTGGTGCAAGTTTTTGTAGCTGAACGACTGTTGGCGTTACTCCTGGTAACCTGGACATCCTTGTTACGTTGCTTGATAGAGTTAAGGGTCGCCAGCTGGGAGTTAATCTTATCCTGAGCCCCTGCAGCTGATGGATCCTGAAGGGTAAGGCGGGTGAAATGGCACAGATAATTCAGCGACCGCATGGAAAAGGTCGCTGAAGAAAACATCCGCTTCCCGTACCTGTCCATTGTCCTAAATTCTTTATTAGGTGGATGGACAGGCACCGAAGGGTCAGCCAACTCCTCCTTAGTGGCTGCTGCCACCACCATGGCATCAACAAGGACACCTTTTGTCAGAAATTGTTTGTCGGATGGGGCTGTAATGAACTTTGTGGGCCTGCGGGGAGTTGGTTCTACTGTGTCCAGGGCTGTCCACGCCTTTCGAGCCACCACTTCCATGAGCGGGTCAAAAGGTGGAGACACCCAGGAGGTGGAAGGGCGAGAACCAAACGCGTCCAGGTACACCGACTCATCCTCGGAAGGGTTAAGGGCAGTCCAGTTCCCCCTCTGCCTAAGGATCTCTAGGATGTCTGAAAAGGAGACATCTTCAGAGGGGGACCTTGGGGACCATTCCGAATCCTCCAAGTCGTTATCAGACGTGACTGACTCAGGGGAGTCAACATGTTTCCTCTTACATTATCTTTTCCGAGGGGGCTCCTCCGAATGATCAGGGGAGGCCTCGGAAGAGGAAGATACGCCCAATGGGCCGACCTGGAGCATCTGGGTCAGGAGAGTGGACAGAGACCGATGCAGGCACCATGAGGGGAGGAGCCGAAGGGGCCAATTGTGGTGCTGACACAGGAGTTAGCACGCTCCTCATGACCCCGAAGGTGCCCCTGTCGGGCAGAGCAGAGAGTCCCCACTCTGAAGAGATGTGAACCCCTCCTGGCACTGAGAGGGACGGCTCCGAGGCCGATGTCAGGGCCGAGCTCACCTGCACCAAAGCCCCGAGAGGGAGAATGGGGTTGGACAAGAGTCCGATGCCACTCGTCCCCTCGGAGCCGACGAGGGAGTCCCGGCGCCCAGATCCCTCCAAGGAAGGAACCAATGAAGAGATTGGAGCCAACGAAGGAGCCAAAAGGTGTGGTATCGGCTCCGACGTTTCCAAGATTCGAGCCCCAACCAGCTCCGGCTCCGAACACAAAAGGGGAGTCGGAGGAGGAACTGTTGAAGACACCAAGATAGCCACAGTCTGTTAAGAAGGGCTGGTTAACATCTTGGCCAGGGCCTGTGATTTAAGAAGTCTACTGACCACCCTCTCTAAGTCATGGTTGGATAACCTGGAAGCCCAAGAGGAATGGGACCTATGGCTCCGTTCCAACTGAAGCAACGGTGACCTCGGAGCTGAGCGAACCGATTCTAGGGAAGGGGACCTAGAATGTTTTCGGCCCAATGACGGTTCCAACATTAAAGTCGGAGCCGATAGCGGTCTAGAGGTGTCGGCCCCAGCCAGAGCCGAAGAGGAGGCAGATGCTCCACCAGGCGACGGCTCCGAACTGGGAGTCGATGGCTTGGCGGGCTTTGAGGATTTCCCTGACTGAGGCTTCGCCAGGGATCCCTCTGGCTTGAGTAGGCCTCTCAAGATAAGCTTGTTCCTATGCTCCTGCAGGACTCTCGGGCTGAAGGCATGACAGACCGAACAGGAGACCTGCAGGTGTAGGGAATCCAAGCAATAAACGGAAGAAGTGTGACCGTCTGTCAGAGACATTTTCTGACAGCACGAGTCACACTTCTTGAAGCCTGAAACTTTGGTATCTTTGGACATACTGGCTCGGGGATACTAAAGAGTGAAAAAAAGTTACACTAGTGCTTAAACAAGACACACAGACACACTCACACGCCCGCACTAGATAAGGTAACAGTAGTGAGCAGAAAAAACACGATCACAAACGCCCACACGTAATAAAAATAACTACAACAACCTCAATAAAAATTATAAGGCTAAACACTACCCCTATAGGTACAACAAGGGGGGGGGGTTAGCCATTAATAGAGAAGGAACAAGGGGGGGGGAGAAACTCTCTAACAGAAAAACGAGTTTCCTAAGTGGGACAAACTAGTGGGATACACAGTACAACTATACTAAAAGTTAGACAATCTAACTCTAAGAAAAATACAGTTAAAATTTAGCTGAAAAAGACAAAAAAGGATTAATACGACCTGAGCCAGTAAAAAACGCAATCTCGTAGCTGAAGCGGTAAACGAGATTGGGTATCTGACGCCTAGCATTGTGGGATATGGGGAGGCCTCGAGCCAGTAAATAGCTCTCGAGCTTTAGTAGAAGGCCGAGTTGGACAACATTATGTTTTGTGGCTTAAAAATGTGCTGTTTTATTCTCTTTGCAAATAAATTATTTGTGCAGTTTTCTTTATCTTTAGCTTGTTTCTGACCCTTTTTCATTTGTCTGTGCTCCACTTCACTCCACCTGCTTAGTCTGCCTTCACCTTCAACTCTGCACCTCATGGCTCGAAGAAGTAGCTCTTCTAGTCCCGGTTCTGACACCATGTCGCTTGTCTGGTCAAGATAAAACAAACCAACATTCATGGGTTCTGTTCAAGCAGCTTTATTACACACAAACCCATCAGAAATGATGCTTTGTAACAAACTTAAATAAACTTATAAACAGACTGACTACTACACTCATACATGTTAACACTCTGGCTGTTCTCTCAAAATGGTACTGCTGCCTGCACGTGCTCTGTATTTATATGCACTCGCTACATCTGAGAATGCTTCTTAAAAGTACATGCAAACACTCTGATCTACAATGACAATCAGGCTCATTTGTGCATCTCTTTCAATAAAGGCTTTAAAGATACATAACCATTCAAACCAGGTGAAATATGTGCCCCTAAAATCCAATTAAATTCTTCCTTTTCAGTGTAATCATTAATATTACCCCCACTTATATTATTATCAACTACTCTTACAATTGAAAATTTAAAACCATGTCCAGAACCATTGAATCTAATGGTTTTATATAGTGCATTTGTAACTATTTCTCTTTTAATTTAAGATAGGTGGTTACAGATAAGATCTGTTAACCCCTGGTTCATTTTACTTACATAATATGCTTGACATGCAACACATCTAGCCAGACAACATTTCTAGTTTCAGAGTTACCATATGCATTAAATCTGAATGTCTTGTTGGTAACTGGATGAGTAAAATATTTATCACAACAAATGAAACTACAGAAAGTACATCTGCCACATTCAGAAGTACCATTCTTAATTGGTCGTGTCTTCCTTGATATATGTGCCTGCTCTTTATCACATAACAACTGCTTCAAACTTCGATTATTCTTATAACCGAAACATAGTCTCTCATCGACTACCATCTGTAATTCTGGTATATCATGTAGAATGTGCCAGTATTTCTCAATGATTTTCTTAACACTGGCAGTATTTCAATTATATGTTAACATGCATCTAACTTTACTCTGAACATTTATTCATTAGTACCTCTTGACCAGCTTCTGAGAACAGTGGCTTAGCTGTAGTAGATCTACAACTGTTAACATCCTCACAAATCTCTAGTACTTCCTACTTATTATAATCTCTAGTAAGAAACTCTACAGCAGTGTTATGTAATTGCAACTGCATATTCTCATCAATCGTGTTCAGCCTTGCAACTCTATAAAGTTAATTCCTAACTATGTTGTCAAACATAAACTGCGGGTGACAGCATTTCTCCTGGCTGGTTTTCTATATAAATGAGTATTTAAAGTATTGTCGATGCCTCTAAACACTATTATGTCCAAAAAGTCAATACTCTGAGTTATTGTTTTTTTTTAAACGTAAAAAGGAACATGTGGAGAATAAACATTCATAAAATACATTAAAGCTATCAAGACTACTTCTCCATATTAAAAGCAAATCATCCACAAATCTATAATAAAAAATAATATTCCTTGCTAGAGCACTATCTGTGGATAGAATAAAATTCTGTTCCCATATAAACATAATAACATTTGCATAACTGTTAGCAATGGGGGTACTCATTGCTACTCCTCTCTTTTGGACATACAGTTGTTTTTGAAATAAAAACACATTGTTGACAGAACCATATGTAATGAGTCACATAAATTAATATACTGTTGAGGGTATTCAGTAAAATCTAGCAAATATTCTTTCACATAAGAAACTCCAGTGTCGTTAGGTATTACAGTGAAAAATGAAGCCACATCTAAAGTTATAAAAATACAATCAGTAAAATTCACATTCTTAGACCAATCATATATAGTTGTGTCAAAAAATAATTTGTGTCCTTAATGATTGTGCCAGTCTTTTCAAAGTCCACTCTTATTTGGTTTTCTAAAAACTTAGATGTGGGTTCAGTTACCCACCCTCTAGCAGATAGGTCTAAGGGGAGGCTTTGTTATAGATTTATGCAGCTTAGGAAGTCCACAAGTAAATGGAATGATGGGTTTGTTCACCATTAAATGCATCCTTATCTATTCTATTTTGCTTAAAAATTCTCTTTATACTGTTTAACACATTAGTTATAATGACATTGCATTCATACATTGTAATTTTAGTATAATCAGCACAATTTAACAACATATTCATGGATTCAATATAAAAACTAATATCTGAAACTACCACCCCTCCACCTTTATCAGCATTTTTTATAACAATTTCTTTATTACTAATTAATTTACTAATGGCACTTTGCTTACTCCTAGTTAAATTAAAAACCGTATCAATATTTTGAATATTGTATAACTTAAAAATCTCATTTTCCACAGCCCTTTCAAACACTTGAATTAAATTATTACTTTGTGGAATAAACAGGCTAGACCTTTTTATATTTGTTAACACAGTTCATTACGGTATTGCCATATAAGACTTTCAGATTTAATGTCCTTGGAAAATACTTTACCTCTACTAATGTCTTAGCGATGTCTGACACTGCTGAAGGCACAAAACTCAGACCCACTGATCGCACAGATAATTTGTCTGCATCCAGGATGTGTTTAGATAGATTAAACACTAGGCTGTTCATCTCCTTGTTGTTTGGCTTCTGGGTACAGGCCTCTGAAATGAATGTTTCCTTTGTTTTGCTGACTATTCCTTCTGAGGCTTTGTTTCCTCCATTGGGAATGGTCCCTCCTTCTCACGGAGTTAGCATTCAGGGTAGTTTATTCCTGCTCCTGCTCATCAGCTTGTGTATCAGCTAACTCATGTCTCTTTGGGCCATTGATGGTGACATCATCATTTTGCTGGGGTCCTGTTAAAACCTCATTGGGAGGGCATCGGATGCTATACTCAACCTGATTGGTTGAGGAAGTTAATACTGCTCCACTGAATGGTGCAGCATTAGAAAAGGGGGTTCTCTGATTTAAAGGTGACCAGATGACATAAATTATTGGGATTTCCTTCATTTTCAATCACAATATTCTTTTTAGGAGCTCTATTTGTTTCCTGAGGCCACACAAATACATTGTCCCTTTTAAAACCATTTAGATCCCTTAGCAGCTTGCTTTTTTTTGTTTCTATAAGCTGTTTCTCATATGCCTGTAAATGTTCCTGCATTTCATGCAGTAAATTAGAGTACACATTCAGTTCAACCAGAGAGATCAGTTCAGCATATTTTAGCTCAATATCCATATGCAAATCTTGCTCAGTTGATAGAAAAAAAGGATTCATAAGCTCCACATACTTGAGTAAGCAACTGAGATTAATAAGCTGCCACCAACTCAAAAGGTCGGGATATTTAGTGTAGTATGTAGGTTTGTTTAGTATCCTAAGACCACAAGGGACAGCTTTACATTTCAAATACACTGAAAAACTAAGTCTCTGCCATTGCAAAAGTTTGAAGTGGCACAGTCTCTTCAAATTGTCTTAACTTACTTTTAAATAATTCAAAAGTGTCCTCTTGTGCATGTTCACTGGTAGTATAATACCAGCTTAATTCTGCTCCATAATAACAGGATTATTAGGAACATCCATAAACTCATTCAAAGTAAAAAGGCTATGACTCTGTGCCGTACAGGTAGAGGGGGAAAAACCCCATGTTGACTCATGTCTATGACTGGCTGTAAAAATGTGAATAACAAATGCAGAAAAATACAGCCAGTATTCAAGTAAATCCAATGACTACAAAAATAAAAACAAAGTAAAACAGAAGTCACTGGAACCATGAGCAGTTGGTAATGAAGTGGTTTATTAGACTCATACAACTTTTAAAACAGCTAGTAAAAACTTTCGTCTTAAACAAGGCTTCTTGGCATATCAAACAAAAGATACCATCCACAATTTATATATTATCAATGTGGGTCACATGACGACAATCAGGCTCATTTGTGTATAGCTTTCAATAAAGGCTTTAAAGATATATAGTATTCAAACCAGCCTTGTTTAACGCAAAAGTTTCTTCTAGCAGTTTTAAAAGTTATTTGTCTAATAAACCACTTCATTACCATCTGCTCATGGTTCCAGTGACTTCTATTTTACTTATTTATAGTCTGAAAAATCCCACATCCTAGTCTCAGCTTTCCATTCCCTAAATCACTGTAGTGGTGGCAATATCCATCTTATCAGATTCAAGGATAGCCTGCAGTACCATAATCTGTAATCCCAGGTTTCTGGCATTACAAAGCATTAGACTCCAGCTCCCCCCCTTTTTTTTTAAACTTCTCCCTCCTTCCTACCTTTCAAGTATTATTCATGTTTATGAATAACTATGTATAATTATGTTTAACCCAACTTTACTACCGCCACTACTAACCACAGTCAGAAATAGCTAGTTGTATTTACATACTTTAACATCTTGTCTGACAACGTTGTTACTAATATTATAAATGACAAATGACAAGAAACTATCTTAACTTGCAACATTTTTTGTATATACTATTGATAATCAATATCTTGTTATTGTATTAAAGCCAACAACCTGTATTGTTGTTTACGATTGCTGCAACTTTGTATCTCTATCATGTACATGATGTGGAGCTTTTCTCCCTGGGCATCCGCTGAAAAAAGGACCTGCGTCCAGTCAGAGTTTCCCGGTAAACAAATGTAAATAAATAAATAAATGCTCCCCCCATTTTTTCTCAGCTCTGCTACTTATCTTCCTTAAGTTGTTTCATTGCTCCTTTTCTTCTTCTCTGCACATCCCACATAACTTCTGAGCCTTTCTTTCAGCAACTGTATGTCTCTCAAAATGAGGTGTAGGCTACTCTCAGATAAATCTCTTCCGTAGCAAACGCCACACTCATCTGCCTGCATGCTCAATTGCCTTCCTTAGTATTAGCTTTTTGGAAGAACTATACATTGTAGTGCCCCCTTTTCTGTCATGATCTGAGATTGGGCAACCTGAGGTGAAAGGAAAATGTGAGATTATTGAGTTTTATTTATTTATTCATTCATTCCCCCTTGCCAATTTTTTGTTGAGTTTGTGAGATTTCAGAGGTAACATATTTAGAGAATGGAGGTCTATTGGCAGAGCCCACACACTGGGAAGTGCAGAGGGAACAGCTCCCCCCTGCATAAACAATGTTTATTTGGATTGTGCAAAACTTTCTTGTGATCTTTTATGGGTGTATAACTTTAGAGTGTACACATTTTCATTTTGATGTTTTGTGTTGCTAGGCAGACAATGTTTCATTGCAGATCCCAATTCTATCAACAAGGCATTGCAACTATGCATTACAATCTTAGATTCCCTGCTATGCTGGGTGCAGGAAATACATGATTGCTTAGAAAGCCATTATTCTATTATTATTCTGTCACCATCCTAACTACTTTCTTCACTGTCCATGTCACCTGATCATTGGATCTACCACTGACAACAACAAATGACCTTGTCTTACCCTTCATTATAACCCCTCCTTACCACCCTTCGTTCCTCCATCATCACATCCAGGGTCAATTTTCAGTGGTCTAACCTGCCTGCTCATTTTAAATTTTTTTTATAAACTTTTTGGTCCCCTTAGACCTTATCTTTACTAGCCCCCCCCCCCCCAGTGTCCCATGTCAGTGCTAGGTCTACCAGCTATTCTCCTATGCCCACCTTTGGACTTACTCTGGTATCACTGGGGCTCGTCATGGATCTGAATCAGCAATTATCATCACCTTGTCTACAACCCCTGATGCTAATTTTGTGATCTTGGCTAACCCCTGACAGCAGTATAGGCTCACCTACAATTATTTCACCTTGAACCCCTTCCTACTTCTTCCTTTCTAGGCACTGGTCCACCCTGATCTCTTCCTCTCCCATGATTCATCTCACCATCCTCTCCTTCTGTCCTACACCTCCTCCCTTGGGGACTCCTGTAATCTTGCCTGAGCCTGCTCATTGTCCAGTGTTCTCAGTCTCCACATTTCCTTAGTATTAAATTCATCCTTCCTCCTACACCATTTCCTAACTCATCCATACCCTTTTGATCCTTCTCTAGTTCAGTTTCCATTTCTATTGAATATGTTACCTCCCCATGCTGTCATCACCCTTAACCCTTTCCTGTCCATCGTTGTTCCCATCATTTCTCCTCTACTTACACTCCTGGCTCTTACAGGTCTAGTTCTAGGACTGCATCCATCAGTGCCCACCTGTGTCAATGTACTACACCTCTGCCTAACCCTGATTGCTGCTTTCCCAAAGTACTACCATCTCTGCAATCCAATCTCCTATTCTCATCTTTAATGGAATTCTTCCATACCTATTCAGCATGCTTTACAGCTTATCCCTCCATACATGTATATGAGACACACTGATAGCTAACACTTGGAACACCTCAGACATCAGTTCCCCTCCACTTCCCTCTACTCCAGCTTCTGATATCCATTTCCTTTGACAGTAATCCACCTCAATGATAGTGATATATACTGGTAAAAGTAAATAGAGCAGTTGGATAAGGTACTCACCATAACATCAGATCTTTGAGGAGAAGTCAGTATAAAAGCAAATCTTAAAAATTGGATTTTACCACCTTCTATTTTATGTACATATTTTTCTCAATACTTGCTGTATTTCCTGAGAAGACCAGTACTGAACCTGTACCTATGAAGGTGCTGTTGCAGATGGTACAAGACTCCCATACATATATATGACTTTGTTTTTTTGACAATGGTTTAAACTCCATGGGAAACTATGCTTACAGTAGACAAATATGAAGAGCGATGGCCAAAACTGAGCTTAATCAAAGTACAATAAAACGGAGAAACACTCTACACAAACATAAGTAACACAACAGTAAGAATATACAGTTTTTCAGACTGGAAGGAGGAGGATGGGAATCTTTACTGTAACAGCAGCCAGTTCATGATGATCTACTGTGCTTGTAAGTATCTTGTACAACTGTTTACCATCTTTGTTGGGAAGAGTCGCTGTAATAAGTCACAGCATGTAGGTAGATTTCCAAGCAGTACTTGGTTCCCCCGGGAGGTAGACAACTTGAGGTACAGTAATTGGGGATATCTTTAAATATGCTAAAAAGGAAGCTGTACATTATATGGTATACTACTTCCTCCAAGCCTATCAAAAAGAGACCTCGTGGAGGCTGGACGCACACCTACAGACTCTTGTGTTGTTTAGTAAGCATCCTGATAAACATCCAAATGTTACATGGTATCAGAGGTGCATACATACATTTGAAGTGAAGAAAGTATTGTTGTGCCAAGTACCTGTAATGACAAATGTTCTTAGAACACACTGCCTTACTGGGATATGGGTAGTAGTGCTTTGCTACCCTCCCTCTGGCAGTCTGTTATGGCTCACAACTCCTCTCAGTGCCTGTCAGTATGTGAGAAGGATTAATCACCTGACAGAAGCAGGACAGCTCTTCACACTCATTGACAGGACTTTTTCAGCTTTCTAGGGTCCAACAGGAAGAGGAGACGATAACACAAAGTTTACAAGCACCTACTGTTTCATACCAAATGCCACACACACAAACACACACACACACACACACACACACACACACACACACACACACACACACACACACACACACACACACAAAAAAGGTTGCTGAATACAAACAGCAACTTCAACAACCCACTATACACATATCCAAGAAAAGGGGATGGTGGGATGGTATTGGCAGTAAGAAAGTATGATCTACAAACATCTACTGTTATGCAAGTGTACTATGTTCAACAAACACACTGTCTTACTGGCATAAGGGTATATTCTCAAAGCTCACCAAACCTGGGAGGAGGAAGGATAACGGTTCAGGAGCCCTGGAGAATGGCCCTCGTGAAGCCTGCACTGGATTTAGAAAGGCATCCAGTTTGCAGTGTTTCATGAAGGTAAAGACAGAGTAACACGCTGCTGCCTCTAGAATACTTCGAGTTCACTGCTTTCGAAAATGACATTGAGGAGGAAAAGGCCCTGATGAGAAGTGCTTTTACCTTGCCTGGATTCACCTCGCCTTGGTGGGTGTAACAAAAATTAATATCAGAGGACAACCCATGTACAATGAATTGCTTAGACACAGGTTGACTTTTCTTTGCCCAGAAAAGGAAATAAGCCTTTCGGCATTCCTAAAGGGCTTTGGTGTGTCATCGTAGTATCTCAGCAGCCTATGCACATCCAAGGAATAAAATAACATCTATCCGTTATTTTTAGTTCCAAAAAGAACACAGAGTAAAAGACCGATAGAAAGTGAAGAATTAAATCACTTTCTGCCTGAAAAAGGGTTAAGTGCATAACACAACCCTTTCCCTGTGGAAATCAGGTAAGGTTGTCTCACCATGAGAGACTGCTGCTCAGAAATGCACCTTCCAGATGTCAGAGCAATAAGCAAAACAGTGTTCCAGTTCAAAAGGTGGTAAGGTTAATTTTTCAAGAACATAGCTGAGATCCCATGAAGGAGGAATTTGCTTATGAGGAGATCTGCAATATTCCTTTGATTAACTATTTTACCAAAAAAGAACAAAGAAAGAAAGAGGAGGATCCACTTCCAGACAAGCAGAGATGGACAGTAATGCACCTTAATGGACACATATGCTAAGCCATCAAAAATTTTAAAACCAGAGTGATTAACCACAATGGACACTCTTGTTTCCATTTATGCACCACTTAGAAAACCTCACCCAGTTTTAAACAAAAGACTTTCTGACAGCAGGTTTTCTGGATTCCGTTAACGCATGTTGCAGATCCTCAAGAAACAAGTGCCTAAACTGAATCAAGACGTAATCATCTAGGATATCGATAGAGGTTTCTCCAAATTGAGCTGTACCAGTCACAACTAAGTGTGTGTGAGCAGGTCCAGCATATGAGGAAGTCTGTGGTAATTGCCCTTGTCTGATACCATAAACAGTGAGAACCAAGACTGCTTTGGCCAACAGGTAGGGTTGCCACCTTTCATTGTAGCTAAAACCGGACCAAGGCCATACCCCTCGCATCACCCATAACCCTGCCCATTTCCACCCCCGGTACCATCCACGCTCTGCCTATTTTGTGACATATTCCCAAATATCAGCTGATGGGGAATGCCCCCTTTTTCCATTCCTGATGCTTGCTTTCTGCAGATTTGATATGCTTTTCTGTAAAAATTCCAGAGTTTGTACAGTGTTTTCCAGACTACTGGATAATTGGTTTGATTTCTGGATAACCTGAAAAAAAAACAGATAGATGGCAACCTTACCAACAGGGGGGTAACCACAATTATCTCTGGCATTTCTTTCTGAACTTCCAGAAGTACCTTATGAATCAGTGTAAAGATTGGAAATGTATACAGGAACATTCCCATCACAGGGGATAAGAATTTGTCTGTCCTCCAAGCATGGCTGCAAGGATGTCTGGAATAGAATTTCTCCAGCTGTCTGATTTGAAAGGACGTGGACAGACCCATTAGAGGCTTTCCCCACATTTGGAAAAGATCCAGGAACACTACTGCCTTGAGCTTCCACTCGTGCATGTCCACCCAGAATCTGCAGGTCTGCCACAATGTTCTGCTCCAATGGAATGTATGATGCCTCAAGAGAGACAGAATACTGAGAAGCCTGCTTTCAGGCTATCATTGCCAGTTGGCACAGGGGGTTAAACCTCGTACCCCTCATTTGCTGAAGTACCACATTACTATGGTTATATCTATAACCAACAGAGGATGACCTGGAATTCAAAGGTAGTGAAAGACTTTCAAGGCATGAAACACTGACAACATCTACTAAATATGATGTGCTTCTATGTGTCCTTGGGCCCACAAGTGGCTAGCACTTGCACCTCCACTGACCCACTGACACAGCTCCCCAAGCGAAGTCGGGCAATCTGTCAGGACAGATTGTATTGCATTGTAGGGAAAAAAAAAGCCTTGGATTGATACTCACTGATCTTTAACACCACTGTAATTCTTGTCTGATGAAAGATAGCATCGGTGAGTGGGATTTCAAGGAGTGAAGGTATTGTGACCAACAACTTTAGAGATACCATAGAATTTTTCTCATGTGAAGATGAGCCAGTGGTAAAATAAGAATTACAGATAACATATCAGTCCAAAAGTTTTTTAGGGATTCTCTTGCCAAGGCAACATTCCTCTGAGAAAAATTCCAGAAATACTGTCTAGTACAACAGGGGCTTGTCCTCAGGCAGAAAAGCAAGACTCTTGTTGAAGCTGATAAAGCACTCCAGAGGGATGAGACTTTGTGTGGGTGTCAAAAATGAATTCAGGAGGTTTAACTGGAACTCTAGATGGGAGATTCTGGACATGGTCATCTCTAGCGATTCCACATACCTGGACAAAGACTCTGCATACATCAGCAAGTTGTCAAAGTACGGAAATCTACAGTCCATCGGTGGGTCACTACTGAAACAAAGCATTTGGTAAACACCAATGTTGCAATGAATAACCCAAAAGGCAACAAAGAAAACATAGTGTGAACTAGACACAACAAATCTGAAATATCCACCTAAGTAATGAGAAAATGAAGATATGAAGAAAGGCATTTTGCAGATTTAATTGAACAGATATACAGAATGAACTCTTAGGAACTGTGAGGAGCACAGAGAGTGTTTTTATTAAGTCCGGGGTCACCATGATGCAGTGGTCTAGAAACACAGGAAGCATGGTCTGCAGAATGAGCATCTTGAATATGGGGACTCTGGCAAATGTATTCAAAAAAGAAAGGTCCCCATGGGTCTCTATGACTGTTTTAATTGAGGGGCCTAGAAAATACTAGAGAAGAAACCTCTTGTCCTTTCCAAAGAAGGGACAAGTTCTATGACCATGGAATTCAGCATTTGCTAAAAAAGAGGAGGGAATTACAAAGTCCAGTTTGGTAAATGAGGAGGAATCCCCTGAGTGGGGGTAGAAGATCTTTCCACTTCCATCTGAAACTCCTGCCAAATATGTTAATAAGTTGTCTTGTTGAAAGCTACCTGGAGTCGTAAGTTGGAAGTGGGGTTATCCTTTTCAGGAAAGGAATCTTTCTTGTTAGGCTTGGTGGAGTTATCATCCTGCTGTTTCCTTTAATTGCCTTGGATTTTTGTTCCGATGGGACTTCTGCCGTTTATGCTGTCAAAAATGATCTTACTTAAAGAAGGAGAAGTGGGGAATATGAAACATCTTTGATACTCCTTGCATGAAATTACCTCTGTCATCTCAGTATTTAAGGGTCTGATTAACTGCTGTATCAAACACACAATCAGATTCAAGAGTTATAATCTAATTTTTTTAATTCATTAGTAAAATTCTGGGAATGTAACCCAGCAAACTTCTTAATCACCATTGACAATGCTGCACTTCTTGAAAAAGTATCAGCCCTCTCCAAGGTTCTTTCTAGAACATGTTTTGACACCTGAGAAACTTTGGACAAAGTATCTTTAACATAGACTTATTGCTCTGCAGGCAATTATGCAGCATACTCATCTAAACTGTACATGTGTCGATCAACACAAACTTCTGCATAAAACACTGGTAATTAAACACTTAAAAGCTACCATGCTGAACTGTGCCATCTTCTTTCCCCAAGATTCTAGCCACTCGCATAATTAATCTAGAGGGACTGGGTAAAAAGAAAACATGGCCATCTAATTAACAAACTTCACTAGGGACTCAAAGCAGTGTGCACAAACAAAAGGGCATGGAGGACAGGTGAGGCTGAGCAATCACATTTCTTAAACTCCTCTTTAGGCAAAGCCTCAATGAACAGCATAGAACTACAAACTCTCTAGAAGACATCCCCCAATGCTGGGATCAAAGGAGTGAAAAGAAAAAATCTGCTTGAGTCCCTGTACATAGGTTCATAGATTAGTGCTAGGATAACTTCTCCTGTGGACCATTTTAAGCCTAGCCAAATACCCCATGTGGGAATCAAACCCTGAACCTTGTGTTTTTAAGGTAAACACCTTAATCATTATGCCAACCTCCCACCCTATTGTATCTTTTTGTCATCAGTGGAAACCAAATGATATGACATAAACAGGTCAGGGTCCTCAAACACAGGATCCACTTCAAAAAGAATATTCTTAGCAAATTGTCCAGGTTGTTAGCACCAGTGTTACTATAACCCGGATATGCACCCTGTAACCAACTGCTTGAGCCATGGATATATACAGATTCACCACCTCAGGTAGCAAACCAGTCAGAGACTTCTGTTCCACCATTTGAAGGGTCATCTGATTTATAGTATACACTACACAAGTGGAAGAATCCTGGCGGGTGATTATCAGTACTGGCAACAGATTCTGCACCTCTGGCTTCCCCTGCACCTAAAGGGATTGGTTTTCCCATACCTTAAACAGGTAGTGATACAGCCCCAGAAGATGCTTCTGACCCTTGTGTTGTGCACAGTTGTGATACTATGATGGGACGTGGAGGTAAGAAAAAGGTGAGTGGTCCAACAGGGCTGCCCAAAGCTAAGGCTACTGCAAAGTCATAAGCCACAGGCTAAGGTATATTTTTTGATTTTTACTTTCATTTTTTGATTGCAAATAGGGAAGATGGGGGGATGAACATACCAGAATCCATCAAGACAAGGGGAAAACCTAGCTAGATCAATACCAAATACTGGCTGCATGGTCAGCCCAGTACAAAATGGAGAAAATCCCACAAAGTTCTCTCTAAATAGCAAGCTGAAGTCCATTTCTATAGGGAAACTACACTGAAAATTATACTGTGGAAAAAGACAACAATTTTAGTAACCAGCGCAAAGAACAATAAACACATTAAATAACCCCCCAATAAAAGTAAATAAAGTCTATTTCTAGCATAACATAAACAGAAAAATGAAAAATATTTTTTTTAAATGTTGCAAATGCACTCAAAGTCCAAAGCTAATTATAGCCTCAAAGAAAAAAAATGCAAAAGCGGCATTTTTTTCCTGATTAAAAGTTTATTTTGAAAGTTTTATCAACAGAAATAACAGCTGCAAGTATTAGTGGTTCAGGCAGCATGAGACAATGAGCATTAGAACAGCCTTAGTGCAGAAACTTAATTAAACAAGCTGAAATTACCACAAAGCACTTTAAAAGGGTTAAAAATGTTACAAATGTTGTGAGTTAACAATGTTGCAGACTATGCCACTGTGCTACCCTATTTAAAGCCATTGGGAGATAATTTTGAAGCAAGTCTCATGCCCCATTCTTACATACAGTTAATAACATGAGCCTGCTCCCATTCATTTGTGACTTCACTAGTCATGTTGGAGCCATACTACATGACATCTTGACCATACCACCCAAGGATGTGTACCAAATGTCTATTAATTATTAGGCAAGCAATCGGAAGTGACTCATACTGTTTGTCCAACATAAGACTCCTAGAAATAGATACAGTAGATATGAAGTAGTTATTAAAAATTATTGTCATAGTAAAATAGTCACATATACTTAGATGATGTTAAATAGTACATGACTGATAGAATTAATGCATGTCTTTGAATTCACATACCCGAAAATTATTTTTTTTATTGTCAGGTATCATGACCAGCCTCTATTCTACTGGTACCGGGGACAGATGCAATGCAATACTTTGTTTTTATTCTCTTACAGACTATACTTAACCTTTTTTGTTTGCATGCTTACAGAGTTTGGGTATTTCCTAAAGATCCTAAAAATATATAGTATTCCTTATTAAGCGAATTAATCATCTTACTCCTCAAAAGGTGGATACTGTCCCATCACAGTACTGTTATTTTTATATTTTACTCACTCCTGCATGGGCAGTAAATAAAAATTGTGAAGTATGTCCCCAACATACATTCCCAGATTGCACTTTACAAAGTAAGGAACCAAATATACAAGATTTTATTGAATTCTCAATATTCTGAAAATGAACCTTGCTATAATCATACAACTAGAGGCAGCAGTGTGCACAGTACACTAAAAGAGATGGCTACAAAATTGGAAAGACATAATGCTTCCTGAGACTGAATTCTTAAAAGCAATTCCATTTCTCCTAGTAAATATAAAGTGTAAAGTATTCATACCCAGAGCTGGAACAGTTTTCTGGACTGAGTTCTACAATGAGATCTCAAACATTCAGAACCGTGATCAGTAGCCTTGGTGTGTATTAGCGTAGTTAATATACTGGAAATTTTATAAAGTAGGTCCAAAAATCTTGTAAGCCGCTTATGGTTCATGACTGGTGTATAAACAAAGGTTATGTATTTATCGTAATGCTAGATCCTTGTTGTCCTTCTCTGTCCGTCTCGACAGATGGCTCATCTGTCTCGAAGCAGATCTGAGCTGATAATATTATCAGAGCTTTCTCCAGTGCTTCAGCTCCCCTCTCCCATAAAGCACTGCTGTGGCAGAAGTACATTCTATCTGCCCTAAGGACAAGGATGCCCACAGGCAAGTGCAAAGGGGTGCATTTGCACCCCCTTGGATTTTCTCAAATTATTTGTGAAATCGAAAAATGTACTGGCAAAAACCTTACATTCTTCCATTTTAACATATTTTTTTTCTGTGAAACCTGCGTCATTTGGAGATGTTATCGGAGGTTGCAGTCACATGATGTATATGATGAGCCTCAATTCCTCCTCAAACTACATCTCCATTTCCATCCGTTAACTGTCTGTTTTGTAGAGTTTGCATGACAGTGGGTAGCAGATAGAGTACAGTGGTATTCAGAATGAAGATTTTTTTATGACCTGTTAAGATATTGTCATGTGGTGGTGTGAAATTGTAGAAGTGAAGGTACGTAACATTAACGTTGATCACAGACAGGGAGTCAGAGACAAGAAAGAAGCTCCAGAGGTATTTTTTTTATTTTTCTACATCGAATGGCAGTTTTCCAGCTTGGTGCCAAAACGTGAAAGCGGCGCACTTGAGTCTGTTAATTGCTTATTTACTGTTACTCCTTTACTATTTTCTTCAGAGTTTGCTGAGTGTTTGCCTTACTGGGAAAATAATAAGACAGAGCCAGGGCAAAGTAGCTGAAAAAATCTTTACTGGTGCTTCCTTGTACCTACCTCGACTGTTGCCTTTTTGCAGCTACATTGCTTTGGGTCCGGGTTTTTTTTTTTTTTTTTAATTATTATTTTTGTTTTTTCGTTGGAGTGTTTGCATTCTTACTGGGTAAAGCAAGTGACACAAGGAGTTTTGTACCATTTTTTACATATTTGTATAGTCTACAAAAACAATGCAAGTTAGGTAATGTTTGACACTGAATATTAAATGTACACATATTGACATTTGTGTATCAATCTATTACCTTACCTTTTTCAGACTGTAACATATGGGTGAGCTGCACCCTTACCTTGCTAATAGCTCTCATCATAATCCAGGAGAATTTTAAAATATTAGTACTATTAAGTAGAGACATTGTCAAAATAACAGAATGCAAATTAATATACATTTTCTGAAATAAAGGAATTCTATAACTCTAATTATTGTCATTATTAATTAGTAATTGGCTAGGCTTAAAATGGCACACAAAGGCGGTTAGCCTAGTACTAATCTATGAACCTATTAAGTATAATTCACTAGATTTTCTCCAAAAGTGACAAGTGTTAGGAAGGATTAAGAGCTAAGAACTAAACTATGAATCAAAATTACGGGTGTCCCGAAAAATCGGGGACAGCTGAAAGGTGCCTTGCTTGTGTTCATTCACTGATTACTGGCTTTATCTTACAGGGTCATAGCACAACCATGTTTAAGATAAAGAACATAATTAATCATAGAATGAATTATCTTTTTTTGTTTTCTCATTTCCCCCCAACCAGCGGTAGTTGTTGTGGGGCGCCCAGTAAGTCATGGATGACTGGAGGGGCCTGCAGCCATGGATATAGTGAGTGCTTAAAGTCAGCTATGATGTTGTAGTGGAGAGAATGCCCACCAGCAGGATTGAAGTTATGAAGCGTGCTACTTACAAAATATTGTTACTCAAACCAGAAATGTCTGGATTTTTAAAGGCGAAAAAGTGGTGGCACTCCTTAGGATTCTTCATCCTAAGAGTTATTATTACCCACCTGGTTTATCAAGTACACAAGACTGCCATACTAGCTTCAGCTGATTTATTAATTATGAGTACTGATTTTTATCTATATTCTCTGACTGGTGCCAAAACGTGAAAGCGGCGCACTTGCGTCTGTTAATTGCTTATTTACTGTAATGCCTGACAGCAGTATTTTAAATAACATACACATTTTCATCAGGGTGCAGTTATGCCTGGTAAGTAAAATAAATTGCTTAATGCTCTCCTTTCATGCAAGCTGCTGGAAAGTCTGGGTTATATTAACAGTGTGACTCTGCAAACTATTAGCCCAACCCATTGGTAGAAACTGATACCCAGAAATGTGAATGAATAAAATGTTTTCTAGGCATATCAGCACCTTGACTTTGAGCTACCATTAAGTGGCAGCAAATAATAATCACAATTTACATACAAACAATTCAGTATACCAATATGCTGTAGAGTTGTGATGGGATGGTTACAAATTGTTGTAAGTGTAGAATAACTATGTTGCAGCACAAAGGAAAGCAGTCAACATGAATTTAGTGCCCAAAAATCATATCAGAGAAACTACTTAGTGACTATGAAAAAAAGCAGAATATGGTTGCTGGCTGTAGTTTACCTTCTGTTTGAGAATGTGTTTGAGTTAGCCCTATATCAGACTTTAATATGGAAAGACTAAGCAGGGAGGTGCTAAGTGAAGAAATTATTTGTAGGTTGAAAATGGCTGAACGGTGACATACAAAAGGTGGTAGTAAGGGGAGAAAAGTCTAAGAAAGGAGCTAAAACTAATGTGTTTCTACAGTGGGCCAGTTCAGACTCCTATACTTGTCCTTTTTTATTTTATGTATTTATTGAACTGAATACAGCACAAAGTAATATTACACACTTAGTCAACTGATATACAATAACTATTGAATACAGAACTCCAGAGAACAAATGTATATTGTGCTACCAGCTCTGAATGTAAGTAACAAAACTCAGCCAGTCTCCCCAGCACCAACTGGGAACTTAAAATAACTCATATTAATCCATAAACAAATAGCATTCTCTCTGGCAGTGCTGTGACATAGTTCTGGAGACCATTGTGTAACCTTACCCGATTTTAGAAATGCCCAAAACCACTGCCAGGTTAAATGACTTTACTTAAAGTTATACTGTGGGCAAATTAAGACTGAGGTAATCAAACCCTGGACTACAGGATGCAGCTTGCTAACAGCTGATAGTCTTATAGCCTACAGTCTACATAAAGGAATATAGGAATGTTTACCTACAAGATGTAATAGCAAAAATGAAGAATAGGGTACAGCTGCATGGGAGTGACAACAGTAAGAAGTGAGACAGGTGCCAATACAAGATGGGACTGGGGGAACCTGGAAGTTGGTAGTTTGGACCAATAGACAGCAGGTGAGGTTTAATGCGAACAAACATGATGTTCTACATTTAGGGAACAATAATCTATTCAGTGACAGGATAGAAGCTGGAAGTGTAGATATTTGTTTAGTACAGATGATTAAACTATGATTTGCTAACAGGCTTCATCCTATAGTTTTCAGTTTAACACATTCAATCTGCATTTATCAGCTCTATGACTCAGAAGAAGATACTTAACCAGGCAATACTTCTGGGTCTCCCATGAAAGGAAATACTTATTTTCTAGCAATGTTACCCTATTAGCAAATAGATAAATTGTCTAAGAAAAAGACTTAACAGTGATAATCACATGAATGAACCACCTAGTCTGGAATGAGACTACAGCAGCCAAGCAGAAGATGATATTGGCCAGTATAAACCAAGAATAGACTCCAGAAACAAGGAGGTAATTTCACCACTCTGCAAAACATTGACAAGACCTCATTTAGAATAGTAAGTCATACTGGGGATCAGCATTAAACTGTTAGAAAGAGAATACAGAAAAAGGCTGCCTGGATGACCCTGGGATTGGAGGTGGTGGCATGTTAAGGAGAAGTAGGATAGTTGGGAATCAGTTCCTAGATAGAGGGCTCTGATAAGAATCCCACTGAAGTCTAGATGTGATTAAATACTCTACTTGCATATGACCTTTTTACTTGTGAGTGCTGCAAACAGCTCTTTTGGCTGACATCAAAGATTGAAACAATACTAATTTCATGAACTTTAATCATACTTTAACTTAGGAATGGGGTACATTCCTGTCATAGTATTAGAAACCCAAAAGATTGTTCTATCTACTTTCTAAACAGGTAGGGGGATTTGTGTGTGTGACTCAAACTTCTCAACTGTACAGATTTTCACAGAATGTCCAGACTTCTGCTTTATATTTTTGGTCTCTTCCTCATAAAAATTCAGTTTTTTTTTTGAGAAATCACTGGGACGAGCTAAGGATTAAAGTTAATAAATAATGACATGCATTTCAGTTTCAGACTTCATATCCTTCAGAAAATGAATTCTAATACAAATCCTATTATTCTAGCAACTTTCTAAATGTGTCTCTAGTTTTGGGCCTTTCCTTTGTCCCCAACATTATAACAGGCTTTGTTGAGATTAACTGTGCTAAGAGATTGACAGGTATGGTGTGTGCATTTATAAGAGGAAGGTAGTATACCCCTCAGCTATCCAGGTTTTTGCAGAGTGTCCAGATTTTTGTAACATATTCCTCCTAAAAAGGATTGCAGTTGCTAAATAGAGACAGACATTTTGAGTTTTAGATGTCATATCCATTAGAAAAATGCATACTAACACAAATCCTGTTATTCTAGCAATTTTATAAGTTCATGAAAGCAATATTTATAATCTGTACGTATTTGTTTTAGGCTTTATCCAGATTTCTTGCGCTAAAAGGTTGAGCTATGTGTGAGATAGACAATGAAATGCCCTAGTTAGAGTTAAGCAGGTGGAACTTATTTTCAAGTGCATTTTCTAGGAATTGTGAGCTTCAAGCGAAGAGAAGTTTACTGCTGCTAATGCTAAGTCTGCTTAAAATGTGCAACTGTTTTGTTTAGCAAATGGTATAATTATTGTGGTAGAGAATTTTAAAGCTATGTTAGTAGCACAACAGGTAGCATACTTGCATCTTGATACAAAGGACTGTAGCTTCTACACCCACAGCATATAAATTTGTATTTTAAGGGGGTGGAGTACTACAGTTCTTAGTATATCCTCCTTTGGATAAGAAATCTAGTAAATATGAACCTCTTTTTCAGCTCGTCACCCATTCCCTATTGCAATATACCAGCTTACCATTTATTTTAATGTAACATATGCAATTTATTCTTCAAGGGCAACAGGCACTGAATTTGTAGATGAAACACTGAAATATAAAGTTGTTATCTAGCAAAAAACTCTTCATTAGTTTCAGATATTTTTAATGTGGAATTATTCAGATACTTTTTACTTCTGAAGAGTTTGTGCATATTGACTGATATTGGTGGATTGTAATGACAGAAGTTTGTGTGGCCTTTTATGGTTGAAACGTTCTGAACTGGGCAGTTTGTCATTACTGATTCATATTTTTTTTTTCATTGCTTACTGGAAAAGTGTTCAAAACTATAAATTTAAAACACACTCTAACAAGTGGTGCTGTATTATACAAGGGAAATAATTCAGTTATTATATATTATAATTAATACAGTCAGGAAGGTGAATCACATAACTTTTTCATGGTCCTAAAATGTGTGCAAGGGGGCCTATGATTTGAAAACAGCACAAAGGTAAACATAACCCTAACAGCCCAGATGCATTCTCTTTGAATGTGGGTTTCAATGCTGTTTCAGTGAATGTGAGTTTCAAAGGCAGAGAAGTTTTAATGCTGTCGGTTTTCATTTTAAGACTATTGCTTTGTTTAGCAAATGTCTCATTGTGCTATAAAATTTGAAATAAAAGTTGTAAATTAAATCCAAATATCTGTAGTCATTGTAGAAGTAAAGTATAAAACAGTGTGCTTACTGAATGTTTTGAACAGTGTTTATGGCAACTGGGGAGAAATAGCAGAGTAAGTGGACACTGGTGTGCGTGTGGGGGGAGGGCTGCGTGGGGGGCTGTGGGTTTGCACCCCCCTGCAAAAACTCCTGTGGGCTCCCTTGCCTAAGGACAGGCAGAAATATCTCAGGAAAGAGCCAAAACTTAGAGAGAAGCAGGCAGATAAATTGCCAGATGAAAGGCTTCAGGTTTGTCCAATTAAGATCCTCTACAAACACAGCCCAATAATGATATTATGACTATATGGAAGGGGAATCTGGAAATTTGATCCAGCTTGCAGTGTTCAGCAAATGTATACACATTCAATCAAGTTGCTACAGCACAATATAACCCACTGAAAGATGTTTGAAAAGGGCAAATAAAGTTAAATAAAGTTGATACAGATCTTGTGGAATGTACCTTGATTTGTGTGCAAGTAGAATCCCCTTGCTATTGTAAACTAAGGAAAGACGATCGTACCAAACTACAAACATATTGTGTGTCTGTATAACAATCATACCGTGGCAGAGGCAATCCTGAATAGCCTTGGAGGAATATCCTGATCTCCAGATTGTTGATGTGAAGATTGGTCTGCTGTCTGTTTCACATTCCCTGGACTGTTCTCCCCTCATAATGCCACCCCCCCCCCCCATAGGGAAGCATCTGCAGTCACTGTGGTCAGAAGTAATGGAATGATAAAAAGACATCCTTGTGAAACTAGAGGAGAGGTTATCCACCAACAGATGTGATGCTGTCAAACAGGAAAGTTTGATTCAGTGATGTACTGGGTGTTTTAATAGTGACTACTGAACTGATAGTGTCTACTCTAAAGATCTCATGAAGAACCTTGCAAGAAATACCATGGTTATACAGGCTGCCATAGAGCCCAGTAGATGCAGAACTGCTTGAGGATTTGGATGAGCCATGACCTCTTGTGTCTGAAGTTGAAAGGATTTCCGTTTTGACAGGGGAAATTGTGCAAACTGTGACCTTGTGTCCAAGTGGCACCCTATGTAGTCCAGTGACTGAGTGGGCTTTGGGTCTGATTTTTCGTGATTTACTGAAATACCCAAGGATCAAATGAATTAGAACACATAAATAATATCTTTCTTGGATTAAGGATTCTTTTGTACGTGTATTAAGGAACCAGTCATCCAAGTGTGGGAACACATAGAGCCCTTGTAAGCAGACATGCATTGTCATATTTTGCTGAATACCTGGGGGGGGGGGTAGCAGTGGTGATACTGCATAACAGAACTCTGAAATGATAATACCTGGCTCCCAGCCAGAAGTGTAGGTACCTTCTAGACTCCCGTAATATCCTCACATGATAAACTCATCCTTAAGGCCTATTGAACATATCCAGTCTCCCTTTCCCAGAAGGGAAAGAATGGATTGTACAGTGACAGTTCAGAACTTTGTCTTCTTTACAGAAATGTTTAGCTTGCTCAGATTCAAAATGAGCCGGGGGTCAATGTTCTTTTTTGTAATAAGAAATCATTTTGAATAGACTCCAAATCCTTTGTGATCTGGTGGAACCTCTGAATGACCCTTTTTTTAGAAGCCTGGAAATATCTTGGGCTGTGACTCTTCTTTGCTGGGGTGGAACATCTGTAAGGGTCTCATACAATGTGTCAGTTTGGCTTGAACGGGGATTGTGTGGCCTCTAGATATTATTCTCTTCACCAAGGGATCTTGAGTGATGGCCAACCAATGCTCTAGTTGAAGAGGCAAATGTCCCCTAACGACTTCCAAAGAGGAGAAGGCAGGCACATTTTCAGGACTGCTGGAAGAGTTTATCAGAGAAAGGTCCTCTAACCATAGATTCTGCAGATCCCCTCTGCCTGCAGGGCAACAAACATTAGAGTCCCCCCTTTACCCCATGAGGCTTTGTCAAAAGAGACGTCAGGGACAAATTGCTGGGATTTTCTAAACCAGAAACTTTATCCTACCCTCTGATTCTTGGAGAATGGTCTTTGAGGGTTGGCAAAACAACCTCCTAAAACAGTCAACATTTTTCCTTCTTGCTCACTTAGTTAAGATGTCCTTAACTTTAGGCCTAAAAATCTTTATGGCATCATAAGTAAGGATGCCTTAAAGTTGTATGCAAAGTTGAATAATAGCAACAAGGGCATGATGACATACTGCAATGCTCATACCTGCTGTGCTGGATGCACCATCCACTGCATTATAAATCATCATTATAGTAATGTTAGTGATAGACAACATGCTAGTCAACTGAGACTCTATAGACATTTTCATCTCTGTTGTTGGGGGTCACCTCAGAGACTTTATCAAGTCAGTAGCTTACTCCTTCTGAAATCTGGTAATACACAAAATATAATTTAATACTCTACGGGCAAAGGTTCCTAAAGCACAGACACACTTCCCAAAATGATCCATAGTCCTAGACTTTATGTTAACTGGGTAGACCATGGAACTCTCCTCATGCAGCTCTTTCTTTCTAACAGTAGAGTCCAAAAAAGGACCATTGCCCAAGCAATTGGCTCCACCACATCTAGATCCCTACCAGTCCTCTGAGAGATAACATCAATTGAGGAGTCTTTTTGGCAAGGAGAAACACTAAGGAGGTAGACTGGTCTGGGACACAGGCTTTGAAGAACACTCCCTTATTACAGGAAGTGGTATCTGCTGGACAAATCCTCCTGTCTAAAAAGATCCATAAGATCACCAAAGAAGGTGTCCTCCAGGAGGGTATAGGGGACACTTCCCCATCCTCAAGGTCAGTGTCATCAGTGAGAGAGTCTTGTGAGGAGTCTAAGTATCCATTCTTACTGTTGTATTTCCTATGCTCTTCAGCTGGGGAGAATGTTGAAGAGTAAGATGCATCTTTATGTCCTTTGAAGAGAGATGGGTCAAGGCCTTCAGAAGTGTCCTGTCCCCGGGAAAGATGATGTATAGCAAATGGTTCAGTGGAGTCTGAATGGAGTCAAGGATTGAGAGTTGTCCCCATCCTGAGTGGATTGTCAGGCTAGAATTTTTGCAATTGCCTCAAACTCCAAGGAGAGAGCCAATGGAGATGAGGGAAAAGACCTGCAATATGGGACAGAATCTAAGCCCAACAGATCAGAAAATTGAATCCCAGGCACTGATGCCCCAACTGGATATGAGGATAAGACCAGAACTAAGCTGTCAAGGGCAGACGTGCCCAGAGCCATGTATGGGACCAAATGAGTATGAGATATGACCTGCTCAGAGAAGTCGGTGCTGACCTATTGAACATAGGACACAAACAGCTCTGAGGATTTTGGAGTCAAATGTGTCAGACAGATTGCTGATGTTGAAGACCGTAAAACTGTCAATACTGTCAGGGGAATGACAGGGGGAAACCTTGGCTCCAAGATCACTAGATCCACAGTAGGAACCAGGGAAGTAGATGGACCCACTCACTCTCAGTCCTCTGAGATGAGGGGGGGGGGTGATTCCCATGTCCAAAGGCTCATATAATCTTATCCCAGTCTACATTCCTGATGCTTCTGGAGGATCTAACTGACCAGACCAAAGTGACTGATGGAGGTCATGAGGTCAAAAATTTTAAGATGATCCCTTCTCAGAATATCTGGATCCCCAAGGAAAATAATCTCTTGGGAGAACAATCAGGAAAAATGATGGTATCCTACTTGCTCAAAGACAGTAAAGGGGTTCAAAGATGACCCATATCCGAGGTTACCAAAGCCAAGGGAGAGAGAAATCCCCAGAAATCATTTTTTTTTTTGCTAGAGAGACCTGAGAGGGGAGAATCAGACATTCCTCTTCCTTTCTCTTCTCAGACTTAAAGCTGCATCTCTGCACTACTCTTTTTGATTGTCTTTATAATCAAATGTAGAGACCTACTTTACAGCACTTTTGGGAAGCTGAGACAGTGAAATATCTGTGGAAGATCCAGCCAATTGACCCACTGAGATTGGCAGAAGTCCTCTTAATATTAGTTTGATTTTTCTGTCCAACAAAGGTCATTGGCCAAAGGAGGAAAGAATTTTGCATTGTGTATTCAATGGCCCAGGATAAAAAGCACATTGACTACATATATCCTGGGATGGGATGTTATGCCTGCATTTTTTTGAAGCTTGAAGCCTTCTCCATAAACATAAGTATCCAATGAACATCTGCATTGCAATTTAAACTGTAAAATGGCATTAGAAAAGCCTTGCATGGACAGAGGATTTTTTTTTCTTCACAGAAATAGTAAAGAAATATAAAGCAACAGGAAAAGGAGGACCTATGACTAATCATTGCAGAAAAAGGAAAACAAAAGTTTTCACTTATATGGAAGATGTTCAAAACTGAACAAAGCATTGGATATACTGATCAAGTAAACAAGATTTGAGATACTTCTGCCACAGCAGTGCATTATGAGAGGGGGAGATTGAGCACTTGATAAAGCTCTGATAATGCTGCCCTCTCAGATCTGCCTTAAAGCTGATGACCCCATCATTGAAACAGATGGAAACGACAACACGATCAGGCTGTTAAACTTAATACAGGGATGCTGGCCAACTTCTTTAAACCAGTCACCAGCATTTCAGCCTCCAAATCTGCCAGAATAAACTTTTCCCTAATAGAGAGAAAGGAAAAAAAAACTTTTCCCTTGTTACAGGCTGATGACCTAAATTCAGAAAAAAAATATCAGTATGCACATCCAAAGCATTCCATGCCTCTTTAATGATAACAATTAGTGTGTCCAACTCATTACATATGGTAACTAAGCCATGGGCACTGGTGAACACATTTTTACAAGCTTATTAGATCTACCACAGTACTGGTGTCTTGGAAACCCAGTTTCATACTTCCTAAAACCTTTTTATTGCTAGACCTTAGCTGTGAGCAATTTCCCTCCTAAGAAACTAAGATGTAAACCATATCATGAGAACACGCCAGAATGCACATCACTTTCTTCCCAAGTTTTTACAGTTTTCCATATTCATAAACACAATTTGTGCAACCAGTCATTAAACAGCCGTATCTTGGTGTATTCATAATCATAATTTCATTGAGGGCAAAATTTTACTCCAAATTAAATCCATTAAACATAAACACTGTTGCTCATTTGTTAACCTTGACATTAAGCAATATATACCAGTAACCTGAAATCTGGAAGACTTAAAATGGTTTCCCTCACATTTTTAATAGCAGATATAGACTCTGTCAGTAATTTAACTACAGAATCACCTAAGTACAGAAAGTCTTACCTAACAGTCACTTTTAATGTGCCCCATTCCTGATTTACAAGTACCAGCAGCTTGTTGTTTCTGCTTTTTCACTTTTTATAAAATGATACAAAGATAGCTGTAAAGCCCTTGACAAATCTGGAGAAGGAAAGCTGAAAAATCTGAAAAACTCCCTGTAGCAGCTTCGTTCAGCCATCACACTGTTTCAAGGACCTCCACAGTAGAGATGGTCCAAACACTTCCTCTCTATCCAAAGAAGAATTCAAAATTTCAGCTTTACTATCCACAAGTAGGCTTTCTGCATGCAACTAAGCAAACCTCCTTATAACAGTTCCAGTGACAGCAGCTTTGGAAGAGGCATCAGCTGAATCATAATCACACTTCAAAGCATGCTTATTCACTTGAGACACAAAAGCAATAATATTGCACAATGATGATTTTTTTTCCTCAGAAGAGGTAAAATATGTGATAATATTCTTCATATTCTCAAAAGAAGCAAGCATAAACTTTAACATGTGAGCTTGACAAGTAAGGATTCTATAACTAAGTGTGGCAGAAGAATATACTTTTTTTCACCAAATCCTTGAAAGGCTTTCCCATCAGTATCAAAGTAGGAGGGATCAGCATTTACAAGATGTTTAGCATCAGGATTTACTAAGGAAATCACTGATGGGTCAGATCTATGGTTAGAAAAAATTATGACTGAAGAAATGTATGCATTTTATCTGCTTTCTTAGTGAGCAGCCTTGATATCAGGCAGCTTTGAGGCTGCATTAAAAACATCTTCCAATACTGGAAGAATGAGGGGAACTGGAGAAGATTCAGGAAATTCCAGTTGTAATAAATAATATTTTTTCAAAGAGAGCAGAATATCAAGTTCCCAATGAAAAGTGCAGTTGTGAAAATAAAATAGAAGTTATGTTCTTACCATAACTTTCCATGTTAGTTGTCTTCTTCTCGCCTTCTTTCTTGCTGGATGGGTTCGGAGCCGACCTCGGCTCCGACTCGGCCACTCTAAAGCTCGAGAGTTGGTTCCACCGGCTCGAGGCCCCCCTTATATCCCACAATGCTAGGCGTGAATTACCTCAGATCTCGTTTGTGAGCTAGGCCCAGCTAATAATACAACCAGGAAAAACTGGAAAAGAGTCCACCTCTATAAACAAAGGGAAGGAGAAAAGGTGACCTAAGCCTGATCTAGGAAAATATGCACAGCAGAGCATATACCTATCGCAAAGAGGTGGTAGAAAGAGAGGTCACAATCAAACTCCTCTAGGTCTGTCCAGGCCAGGGGGAAGGAGGGTGGGGCGCAAGAAAGAAGAGAAGAAGACAACTAACATGGAACGTTATGGTAAGAACATAACTTCTATATGTTAAGTTGTCTATCTCGCCTTCATTCTTGCTGGATGGGACCGTCCCTAGCACCTTGTCCCGGGTGGCCTAACGGAACAGACTCTTGAGAACAGTGGAACCAAAGTTAGCTCTATGCCTAGAAGCTAAATCCAACTTATAATGTGAAATGAAAGTGTGAGGAGTAGCCCAAGTAGCCGCTGCACAAATGGTGTCAATAGGCAGTCTGTCTTGGAAGGCTATAGAAGTAGCCAAAGCTCTGGTGGAATGGGCTTTAGGTTTGTTAGGCAGCTTTTGGTGTCTTATTTCATAGACAATGGAAATTAAAGATGTTAGCCATCTAGATAGTGATACCTTGGAAACAGAAAGTCCCTTTCTTCCTTCTGCATAAGAGACAAACAGCTGGTCAGATTTTCTGAATTGTTTGGTTCTATCCAAATAGTACCTTAACTGACGATGAACATCTAGCCAATGCAATTTTTGTTCAGACCTATTAGAATATTCTGGAAAAAACACAGGGAGGTCAATGCTTTGATTTAGGTTAGACGCTGAGGCTATTTTAGGTAAAAAGGACGGGTTGGTTCGTAAGGATACCCTGTCCTTATGGAACATCAGATAAGGAGGTCGACAGCTGAGTGCATGAAGTTCTGAAACTCTTCTAGCTGAAGTAATAGCTACCAGAAAGAGAGTCTTCCATGATAGCAGTTTTAAAGAACAGGAAGCTGCAGGTTCGAAAGGGGGGAGAATTAAGGAACTGAGAACTAAATTTAGGTCCCAAGGAGGAGGAGGATTTCTTATAGGAGGTCTGAGAAGAAAAACTCCCTTCAAAAAGGCTTTGCAAAGCTTGTGGGACATTATGGCAGACTCTGAAATGCCCACATGAAAGTTAGAAATAGCTGCCAATTGAACTTTAAGAGTAGAAGGAGATGAACCTGCATGGAAGAGTTCAGCTAGAAAATCAAGGACTATTTGGATGGAAGCCGTGAAAGGATCTATGTCCCTTCCTTGAGCCCAATAGGTGAAATGTTTCCACTTACTTAGATAAATCTTTCGAGTGGAAGATTTATGGGAAGCTATCAAAATATCTCGAACAGAGTGAGATATTTGAGGAAGCCTGGCTAAGGTTGGAATTGGAGGAACCAAGCAGTGAGGTTCAGAGAGGGAAGGGAGCGATGAAACTGACCCGACTGATGGATCAAAAGATCTGGAACTAGGTCCAGATGCCAAGGTTGCTCCAACAGAAATTGATGTAGAAAGGGGAACCAAACCTGTCGAGGCCAGTAAGGAGCAATGAGGATCAATGAGGCCTTCTGAGCGATAGCTTTCTGTATCACTTGAGAGATTAGTGGGAAGGGAGGAAATGCATACAGAAGTCCCCGGGGCCAAACGTGGACTAAAGCGTCTCTGCTGGGCTGGCCTGGTAACGGGAATAGGGTGAAATAATCTCTGCACTTGCTGTTTTGGGGAGTAGCAAAAAGGTCGCAGCAAGGCTGACCCCACTTGAGAAAAATTTCTCTCACAACAGAGTCTTTCAGAGACCACTCGTGAGGCATGAGGATAGCTCTGCTCAACTTGTCCGCGATTTGATTGGACTTCCCGGGGATGTGCGTTGCTATCAGAAACCGCTGAGAAGAAATCGCCCATTGCCACAGTCTGAGTGCTTCTCGACATAGGGGATAGGACCTGGTTCCGCCTTGTTTGTTGATATACCACACTACAGACATATTGTCCGTCTGGATTGCTATCGTTCCCAAGGGAAGAGAGTCTTGAAGGGCTTGCAACGCTAAAAGCACTGCTCTCATCTCTAGAACATTTATGTGCAAGTGGCATTCGTCTGGTTGCCATGTGCCCTGGACAGTTCTGCCCTGATAATGCCCCCCCCACCCGATCAGGGAGGCGTCCGTTGTCAGAGTAGCAACCGGAGGGGAAGGAACAAAGGGTCTTCCCAAGAAGAGCTGAGGGGAAGACATCCACCACAGAAGATGATTCCTGCATGTTTGTGTAATCATAATGGTGTGGGACATCGGAAGTTGCTGGTATGACCATTGTGTGAAGAGCATCCATTGAAGGATTCTCATGTGGAATCTGGCTAATGGAAGCAGAGGTATGGCAGCCGCCATAATCCCTAATACTTTCAGAACTAACCTGGCTTTGACTCTGTTGCTGCAGAAGAGGAGCGAGACCAGATTGTGTATGTCTGTTATTCTCTGATCTGTTAGTCTCGCAGACATGTTGACTGTGTCTAGATTTGCGCCTATGAAGGTAATAGTACGACAAGGCGACAAAACAGACTTTTCGCAATTTATTGAAATGCCTAAGTTTTGACAAATGCGAAAGGTGTAGTCCCTGGCCATTAGAAGAAGATGCTTGGTGGGAGCTGTGAGGAGCCAGTCGTCCAAATATGGAAACACCTGGAATCCTTGACGTCTCAGGTGAGAAGCTACCACTGCCATGCATTTGGTAAACACCCTCGGCACCGACAGAGATGGCTCCGAGGCCGATGTCGGAGCCGAACTCACCAGCGCTGAAGCACCGAGAGGGAGAGGGGGGTCGGACAAGGGTCCAATGCCACTCACCCCCTCGGAGCCGACGAGGGAAGTCCGGCGCCGAGATTCTTCAAAAGAAGAAATCGGAGCCGACGACGGAGCCGAAGACAAATGTATCGGCTCCGACGCTACCACAGTCTCGGTTCCGAGATGCCCCGGCTCCGAGCTCAAGGGAGTCGGAGTTGGAATATTTAGAGGAATAGCTTGAGATATCGACTGATGAGTCGGGCTCTGAAGCATTTGGGCCAGTGCCTCGGACTTTAGAAGTCGACTCACTACCCTCTGGAGGTCATGATCCGAAAGCCTCGATGACCTAGAGGAGTGAGTCTGTGGCTCCGTTCAGACAGCAAGGGAGACGCTGGAGCCGAATGAATGGAGCCAAGGGATGGTGACCTCGACCTCTTTCTAGATGTCGGCTCCGATGGTTTGATCGGAGCCGACCCAGGAATCTCCAATACCTCGGCTCCAGCCGGAGCCGAGGGAACCACAGATACTGTAGTCAAAGACTCATCGGCTCCATCCGGAGCCGATGTAGCAGCAGGCTTCGAAGCCTTAGGCCTCGACTCAGACACTGGAGTCGAGGTCTTAGAAGCCTTGGAAGGTTTTCCCGATGAAGCAGTTAGGGAACCTTCAGGCTTGAGCAAACCCCTTAGGATGAGTTTGTTCTTTCTTTCCTGCAGGACTCTGGGGCTGAAGCCATGGCATACAGCACAAGAGTCCTGCAGGTGTAAAGGTCCCAGGCACACAAGAAGTGTGACCGTCTGTCAGAGACATTTTCTGACAGCACGAGTCACACTTCTTGAAGCCTGAGACCTTTGAATCCTTGGACATTTTCAAGGAGCCGAAGTGTAATCACACACAAAACACACACACACAGATTACACTATCAGAAAAGTAAATTAAACTAAAAGCTAAAGAAAATTAGTTAGTTTATATTTATATAAAATAAATCCCTAAAAACACATACACACCACTATTGGGGAAGGAGGGCCCGAAGGCCTAAGGAAAGAACTTAACAGTTCTTGTGGGAAAGGGCTGGATAAGGGTAGAAAGGATAATATCCACTACACTATAACTAAAGAAGAAAAGGCTAAGCTAAAAAGGGGTTTGAGTAGTTATTAAAACTGATTAAATACCACTGACCTGAGCCGGTAGAAAAAACAACACCTCGATCGCTGTAGCGGCAAACGAGATCTGAGGTAATTCACGCCTAGCATTGTGGGATATAAGGGGGCCTCGAGCCAGTGGAACCAACTCTCAAGCTTTAGAGTGGCCGAGTCGGAGCCGAGGTCGGCTCCGAACCCATCCAGCAAGAATGAAGGCGAGATAGACAACTTAACATCCACATTTTCCCACTTTTCTGGCCTTTGGGGTAAGGTCTAGAAGGAGTAGAAAAACGGACTCCGACGGCAGATAGAGTTTTGCCATCCGTCTCGCACCTAGTCAAGGTTTCTTTCACTTGAGGACCAAAGAGAGATGATCCATCAAACGGGGAATTAGTGAAAGACGTTTTAAAGGGGTCCACAAAATTGCATAGTCGCATCCAGGCATGCCGGCGTAAGGCAACACCTGTCCCTGCGGCTCTACTCGCTCCATCAGCCGCATATGAAAGGAGATGCATGGAGGAGTTAGCTATCGAATTCAGGGTAGTCAGCTGGGTGTTCATTTTGTCCTGAAAATCTGCAGCTGTAGGATCCTTCAACATCTCACTCGCTTCCTTGATCAAGTCTCTCTGGAGACGGGTGAAATGGCATAGGTAGTTCAGCTTAAGCATTGCAAAGGTCGCTGATGAAAACATCCGCTTCCCATACCTGTCCATAGACCTAGATTCTTTGTTAGGGGGTGAACAGGCACTGAAGGATCAGCTAGTTCCTTCTTGGTGGCAGCAGCTACCACCATAGCATCCACAGTAACACCTTTGGTCAGAAATTGTTTGTCAGTTGGTGCTGTTATAAATTTAGAAGGTCTCCTGGGGTAGGGTCCACTGAGTCAGGAGCCGTCCAGGCTTTCTTTGCCACCACCTGCATGAGGGGATCAAGGGGGACACCCAGGAGGTGGAAGGGCGAGAGCCAACGCCTCAAGATACACAGATTCATCCTCCGAAGGGTTAAGGGCTGGCCAATTTCCCTCTGTTTCAGGATCTCTAGAATGTCCAAAGGAGACATCTTCAGAAGGGGAACGGGGGGAACCCTCGGAATCCTCTAAATCTGTGTCAGAGGTGACAGACTCAGGTGAGTCTATGTGCTTCCTCTTACACTTTCTCTTCCTAGGGGGCTCCCCTGCCAATTCAGGGGAGGCCTCGGAAGAGGATGAGATCCCCACAGGGGATTCTTGTGGAGCTGGCTCTCTGCGGTCTGGGATGAGGGAGTGAGTAGACATAACCTGAGGCACCGAAGAGGGAGGGACGGACGGAGCCAACTGTGGAGTTGAACAAGGTTCCAACACTCTCCGCATGACCTCGAACGCACCCCTGTCAGGCAGAGCCAGAGGTCCCGCTCGAAGCTGAGAACCTCCCTCGGCACCGACAGAGATGGCTCCAAGGCCGATGTCGGAGCCGAACTCACCAGCGCCGAAGCATCGAGAGGGAGAGGGGGGTCGGACAAGGGTCCGATGCCACTCACCCCCTCGGAGCCGATGAGGGAAGTCCGGCGCCGAGATTCTTCAAAAGAAATCGGAGCCGGACGGAGCGAAGACAAATGTATCGGCTCGACGCTACCACAGTCTCGGTTCGAGACGCCTGCTCGAGCTCAAAGGAGTTGGAGGAGGAATATTTAGAGGAATAGGTTGAGGCATCGACTGATGAGTCGGGCTCTGAAGCATTTGGGCCAGTGCCTCGGACTTTAGAATTCGACTCACTACCCTCTGGAGATCATGATCCGAGAGCCTCGATGACCTGGAGGAGTGAGATCTGTGGCTCCGTTCAGACAGCAAGGGAGATGCTGGAGCCGAATGAACGGAGCCAAGGAATGGTGACCTCGACCTCTTTCTAGATGTCGGCTCAGATGGTCTGATCGGAGCCGACCCAGGAATCTCCAATACCTCGGCTCCAGCCGGAGCCGAGGGAACCACAGAAACTGTAGTCAAAGACTCATCGGGCTTTGAAGCCTTAGGCCTCGACTCAGACACTGGAGTCGAGGTCTTAGAAGCCTTGGAAGGTTTTCCCGATGAAGCAGTTAGGGAACCTTCAGGCTTGAGCAAACCCCTTAGGATGAGTTTGTTCTTTCTTTCCTGCAGGACTCTGGGACTGAAGCCATGGCATACAGCACAAGAGTCCTGCAGGTGTAAAGGTCCCAGGCAGTACACACAAGAAGTGTGACCGTCTGTCAGAGACATTTTCTGACAGCACGAGTCACACTTCTTGAAGCCTGAGACCTTTGAATCCTTGGACATTTTCAAGGAACCGAAGTGTAATCACCACACAAAACACACACACACGATTACACTATCAGAAAAAGGTAAATTAACTAAAAGCTAAAGAAATTAGTTATTTATATAAAATAAATCCCTACAAAACACATACACACCACTATTAGGGATAGAGGGCCCGAAGGCCTAAGGAAAGAACTTAACAGTTCTTGTGGGAAAGGGTCTGGATAAGGGTAGAAAGGATAATATCCACTACACTATAGCTAAAGAAGAAAAAGCTAAGCTAAAAAAGGGGTTTAAATAGTTTTTAAGACTGATCTAATACCACTGACCTGAGCCAGTAGAAAAACAACACCTCGATCGCTGTAGCGGCAAACGAGATCTGAGGTAATTCACGCCTAGCATTGTGGGATATAAGGGGGGCCTCGAGCCGGTGGAACCAACTCTCGAGCTTTAGAGTGGCCAAGTCAGAGCCGAGGTCGGCTCCGAACCCATCCAGCAAGAATGAAGGCGAGATAGACAACTTAACATCTTACCTTAACATTATACATTTAAATGATCATTGCTGCAGTAGCCCTAGCTATATGAGTTGTATCCTGTCAAGGATTTAACAACTAGATACATTCTGCTCATTCTAATCATAAGGCAGCTTGAGTTTAGCTGTGGAAAATGACAGGTTTGAGCACCAAGCCCTTCAGAGCTTTCAGGCCAACGGAGAGAGAGGCCAAGTCCTGAGAGGACATAGCTACGATTAAAAATATATACATATATACACATATCCTGCCATAATTAAAATAAAGGGTGATGAAAGGAGGGATTGACTACTGCAGGAGTGACCATCTGAACATCTACAGTTATGTTAAGTTTACTTACACAAATGTACTATGCTCATCATACTGATCACCACTGCAGTACCCTCAGCTATAACAGTAACATTGCCCTAGTTTACTAAATTGGTTCAGGATCCCCTGGACAAAGGTCCAAGCAAAGTCTGATTTAGACCTAATGACAGAATCAAGCTGTTACTGTTTTGTACAGAGAACCAGGTTGTTGCTTCTAGAATACCTCTAGAATCTAACCCTTTCCAAAAAGTCATAGAATAAGGCAAGGCCCTGGTAGCGTAGACCTTGACCCTGCCTGAAATAGTTTTGTGTAGTGAGAATAAAAAAAGGTAACAACCATTTAGGAATGGTCTGTTTTGACACAAGTTGCCCCTCCTTACCTTCACAACAAATGAAGAACTGATGCAAACAAATGATTTGGTTTTGTGCCTGAGGTGTTTGTAGACATCCAAAGTATGGAGTAACCTTTCTCCCTCATTTTTAGGTTCAGTAAGGAAAATGGGGGGATGGATAATTTGGCTTAAAGAAAACTTGGATACCACTTTAGAATAAACAGAGGATTAGTTCTGAAAGAAACCCTGCCTCTATGGAAAATGAGATAGGACTGACTCATCATAAGATCTTGTAACTCGGACACTCTTCTTGCAGAGGTCAGAACAATAAGTAAAACAGTTTTCCATGTTAAGAACCTCAGTTCAAACTCTAGGTGTATCTAAAATTACTTCAAGTGCTATAAATAAAAAGCATACCATGGTGAATTTAAAATAGGATGACCTAAAGTATTCTCTTTATTCTTCAACCTAATATGACTTAGTGCTTCAAAATTCTTGCTTTAAAAGGGCAATTCATTTTGCCTACATAAAACCTAGTACATAACTTGCATTGGGTAACATAATTTTTTGTTGCAATCTCCTTAATTAATGCATCTATACTCTCTTCCAGTAGTCAGATGCAGAAAAGTATTATCACTCTTGATAAAATTGCAAGCTTTACATCTATGGCATTTAAACATTCCTCTCCTTTGTATAAAGGTATTTCTTCCTTTAGTCAGTTCTTTATTACATAGCAGTCGTTTAAGATTTCTCTTGTTTTTGAAGCCAAAAGTAGGATAATCTCCCACTATTTTCCTGATGTCATCATCAGCTATTAGACTCTTCCAGATCTCTCTAATAATTTGACAAACATCATTGACATCCTGACTATAAGTAAGAATCCATCTAATATTCATGGAGCCATTTTCCTGCATCTTAGGCTTCCTGCTCTCCATATGACAACCTCTAGTTAGATACGGTTTACCTCTTCATTCTCTCTGTCACAATATCTGACATACCTTTATTAATTATGTCTGATTTATAACCTCTGTTGTGCAAATTCTCCAAGTATCTTGGCTTTATATTCAAAGTTTTTATTATAAATACATAATTTAGATGTCCTTAGAAACTGTCCTGTGAAAACTTGGGAAAATACATGCTGTGGATGCATACTGTTACAATGAAGAAGTTGATTCTTCCAACACTTCTTCTGAAACAGCTGTGAATCAAATTTCCCTTCACTGCTTCTACTTAAACTGATGTCCAAAAATTCTATTTTTCTTCTGAGTAATGAATATCAAACTTCAGGAAAGATTTAGTTCCCTTTAGATAGTCAACAAATTCCAATAGGTGGGTTTCTCCACTCATCCAGAGAAGGATTATGTCATCCACAAATCTTTTACAAAATAGAATATGACATTTCCAGTCATTCAAACCATTGAAGATGAATTCCTCCTCCACTGGGCCAAGATGAAATTAGAATAACTATTTGCATAGTGGGGTCCCATTGCTAACCCTCCATTTCTGTAAAAAATAGTCATCCTTGTAAACCAATACATTATTTTCCAACACTATTTCCAGTAACATACGGAGATGGTGGATCTCTCTCTTATCATATAGGTGATTACAACTCAAGAATCTCTGTATCACCTCTCTGCCATAGTTATTAGGTATGACTGTGAATAGGCTTACCACATCCATGGTCACCATTAAGATTCCAGTTTTCTTATCCATTCCTTGTAAATAGGCTGAAAGTGAACATACAAAGTCTTCCATGTCTTTCAAAACAGAAGTGGCCTCTACAAGTGCTTTCTTTAATTCGTGTTCAATAAAAATTGAAGCTGGTTCTGTGATCCAACCATTGCCAGATACTATTGGATGAATGGAGGGGGGGGTCCCTTATATTCTAATGTATTTTATGAAGTCCTCTTATGGATGGAATAACAGGACTTTTGACTAAAAGAAAGTCAGATATCTCTCGTAATCACATTAGTCAACTGTAGATCATATAAGTACTCATTGACCTTCCGTAGGATGTCATTCAGTTCACTATATCTTATTTTCTTATATGTCTTTTCATCCTTTAATCATACTGAAGTCTGTCCATAAGGACTATTGCTCCACCCTTATCAGCTGGTCTTATTATTAAGTCAGTGTCATTGAATAATTCCTGGAGTGCCAGATTCTCTTCTTTGTCCATATTATAAAATCGTCTGGAATTCTGGATATATCTAAGTTTGATAACCTCATTCTCACACACTTTTACGACTGTATCTACAACAGAATTAAACTGTGGTGTGAAGGCACTAGGTTTCCTCAATAAACTCATGTCCATCTGATCATTATTTTTAAATATACTTTTCAGCATGACATTCCTGGCAAAATATTTAATATCAAACACAAACTCATGGAACCATGAAGCTAAAGATGGAATCAAAGAAAGTCCCTTATTTAAAAGCTTTGTCTGCAGTTCAGGTAGCTGATGATTAGCAAGATTCACTATCAAAGAATCTCTATTTTTCATATCTCCTGCCATCATGTTGATAGCTTCCTCCTTTTTCTGTCGTTGCTCACCGAGTGGTTCTTTGAGTATGTTAACTGCTTCATGGGTATCGGGAGCCTGGAAAAAAACAGTAAATGTATTGCTATCTTTTGGTCTGGCACCTTGTGTAGTTGCTTTATTCTCTGTCTGATTATTCTCTGTCAAATAATTCTATTGTTTCTATTTGTGAAGTCTGTTTTCAGAAATCACTACTGTTACTGTCTCTAAGAGGCGTCTCAGATGTAGTCGCACTTTGTATAGTCCCAAGTCATGTAGTAGTAGACTGCTTCCTATTGTTCTTATCACAAACCTGTTGTGAAACACTGCCTTTTGAGTCATTACCAAATCGTTTCATTTCTCTTGGTCATTCAATGATATTTAAATCTTTAAAATCTTTGTAGACTCTAATTAATTTCTTCATCTTGGCTGATTTAAATTTTTCTTCATAACAACAAGAGAGATCTCTGTAGAACTTAAATCTTACACAGAAATGCCTCTGACAAAGCGAAGTGTTCTAGTTCTTTTTGTTTAGCCTTAATTAAGCCAGCCTCTTTTTCCTCTATGGGGTGAAAATAGTCTATGAGCAGTTTAATGTATTCAAAGCTTGTTACATTCAACTCTGCATTACCCTTTATAACAGCCTAATATAAATCTTCTCAGGCAGCTTTTAATGTATACCTCTTACATACTTGGATTTTTTATGCAAACCTCATATATCAATACTTACAGCCTTTCATAGACCCACATTAGGTAAACCTATTGTCCCCCCCCCCCCTTTCTCAGCATCAGGTAATTAACTAGCAGTTTTTCTGTTATTAATCTAATTTCATTTTTTTATTTAACAGCTCTTAAATAAGAAACAGATTTTGTCAAACCACCCCTAATTTCACTTCTCTTATTTATTGTTCTATTAATTTTATACACCAAGCTATTCTTGCTACCAAGTACCCTATACAGCAAGTGTGTAAACTTTCTCATTAATTCGCTGCTTTGTATAATTTGCTTTATATAGCAAAAGGGAAGCAGCAACAGTTTCACACACTTACAGACTTTTGGCCAGTTCAGTGACTGATTTTCTGTCACACAACATTCTGAGCAAGTGGAACACACTCTACTCCCCTACTACCTATTCCTACCCACCCCACTTACTCTAAATGTAAACCCCATCTCCATCCACCTCAGAGCTCAACCCGTTCTAATCTGTAATGCCTGCACTTAACTATTTGCAGTTCCTCTCATATTTCATTCAATACTCCCTCCACTATGTCCATGTTGAAACAGAAAATGATGCTTGAAACCCAGGCAAGACTAACAGCAGCAGCCACTGAAAATGCTAAGTATTGAAAATCAGATATTTCCATCAAAAAACACAGTGAAAAATTAAAGTTATGCACTTATAATGATAAATCTATGTTGTATCCTTCCATCCTTCCTCAACAGATGGGTCTTTGGATCTGATTTCAGCCACTCCAGACTTCAGGATCCATAGCGCAGGCTCCTTCCTTTACCCATAATCCCTTTCTATCACCAACATTATCTCAGATCAAGTCTGCCCACAAACTCGAGTCACAGCAAGACACAGTGATACAGCAAGACACAGTGATACGTATCAATCCTGAAACTCCCATGATCCCAGCAGTAGTAGTACTGTTCTGGAGCCTAAAGGAATGTAAGATATTACTCAGGGGGCAGACCATATTGTCACACCAGAACGAAAGGAATTATTTTCCACAAAATGGAGGAGGGAAGAAGGGTATGGAGCTGAGGAAGGATGGAAATAGACAACATAGATCTATTATTATGCTAAGTGCATACCTTTTGTATCTGATGGTGTCTCTTCCAACAGTTCCTCAATGGATGGGACACAGTCCTCAGCTACTTAGTGCTTGGGATGGTCTCATGGAAGAGTATTTCAGAGGATGGCTGAACCAAAAGCTGTTCTATTCCTTGAGATTAAATACAGTTTATAATGAGAAATAACTGTGTGAATATTGGATCAAGAAGCTGCTGCACAAATGTCATCAGTTGAGGTCCTTGATAAAGCAGGCTGAAGAAGCTGAGACAGACCTAGTTGAATGAAGCTCTAACTGGTCTAGAAAGGGACAAACCTTTCTTTATAAACATGAGAAATAAACATGAGAAATCTAGACGGATAACAATCTAGCTAAAGATACTTTTAAAACTCTTTGGCCCATCTTAGCTTTAAAAAAGGAGAAAAATAATTGATCCGTCTTCCTGAAGGATATGGTATGATGGAGATAGAAATGAAGATGGAGATGAATGTACAGCAAGTGAAGCATATATTCTTTTTATTGGAAAAATTAGGAGTGGATGGCTGCATTGGTATAGTGAGACCTCAGACACTACCTTGGGGACAAAGAATGAATTTGTTCTGAAGGACACCCTAACTTTGTGTAAAATGATACAGGGAGGCTTTCAGGACAGGGCCTGTAATAATGATGCTCTCTGTGCAGAAGTTATTGCTACAAATATTAGTTTTCCCAAGTCAAAAATCTGATGTACACCCTGGCAATAGTTCAAAGGCTGACTGTGTAAAGCCTTGAAGCAGAATGTTCATATCCAAAGCAGGAGTAAGGTCCTTAAGGGGGGAGGGTCTAAGAAGGAAGGTGCACCTTATGAAAGCTTTGGTAACTCTAAGAGAAAAGCCAAGGTAGCATGATTTTCTCTAATATGAAAATTAGAAATAGCTGCTAAATGGACCTTAATTGTACTGCCCCCAGCCTGAAAAAATAAAAGAAAATCTAAGACCACAGGGAGAGGGACTGAAAATTCCTTTGGGAAGCCCAAATAGAAAATCTCTTCCATTTTCCTGGTCACTGGGAAGATGTAAGAATGTGGATTACTGGAGATGACAGCCTGGACTGAGTAGCCATTATTGGAATTGGAGAAAATTAGAAGTTATGTACCTACCATAATGTTCCATGTTAGTTGTCTTCTTCTCGCCTTCTTTCTTGCTGGATGGGTTCGGAGCCGATCCTCGGCTCCGACTCGGCCACTCTAAAAGCTCGAGAGCTAGTTCCACCGGCTCGAGGCTCCCCTATATCCCACAATGCTAGGCGCTAACTCCTCAGATCTCATTTGAAAGCTAAGGCCAGCAAGAAAATTCCATAAGGAACAAAGAAAAACTCCAATAGGTCTGTCCTGGTTAGGGGGAAGGAGGGTGGGATGCAAGAAAGAAGGCGAGAAGAAGACAACTAACATGGAACGTTATGGTAGGTACATAACTTCTAAATGTTAAGTTGTCAATCTCGCCTTCATTCCTGCTGGATGGGACCACGTCCCTAGCACCTTGTCCTGGGTGGTCTATCGGAACAGACTCTTGAGTACAGTGGAACCAAAGTTGGCTCGGACTCTAGAGGCCAAGTCCAACTTGTAATGAGAAATGAAGGTATGGGGAGAAGCCCAAGTAGCTGCAGAACAAATTGAATCAATAGGCAACCTATCTTGGAAAGCTATAGAAGTGGCTAAAGCTCTAGTTGAATGAGCCCTGGGTTTGGAAGGCAACTGTTGATGTCTTATCTCATACACTAGGGTAATCAACGAAGTAAGCCATCTAGAGAGAGACACTTTAGAAACTGGAAGGCCCATTCTACCTTCTGCATAAGAAACAAACAGTTGGTCAGATTTTCTGAATTGTTTGGTCCTGTCTAAATAGTATCTAAGTTGGCGATGAACATCTAAACAGTGTAACTTTTGTTCTGACCTATTAGAATAATTTGGAAAGAAAACAGGAAGCTCAATGGTTTGATTCAAATTTGCCAGTGAAGCTACCTTGGGCAAAAAAGACGGGTTAGTACGTAAGGACACCCTATCCTTATGAAATACAAGATATGGGGGTCGACAACACAGAGCATGGAGTTCAGAGACTCTTCCAGCTGAAGTGATAGCTACTAAAAAGAGTGTTTTCCAAGAAAGTAACTTTATTGAACATGAAGCCGCAGGTTCAAAGGGGGAAAGAATTAAGGACGTCAGAACCAAGTTGAGATCCCACTGGGGAGGAGGATCTCTGATGGGTGGTTTGAGGAGAAAAACTCCCTTTAAAAAGGCTTTGCAGAGTTTGTGAGACATAATGGAGGACTCTGAGACTCCAACATGAAAGTTTGAAATTGCTGCCAATTGAACTCTAATGGTAGACGGAGACGAACCCGAGTGGAAAAGTTCGGCTAGAAAGTCTAGAACTGATTGAATGGATGCAGTGAAAGGATCTATATTCTTTGACTGCGCCCAATAGGAAAAACGTTTCCACTTGTTATGATAAATCTTCTGAGTGGAAGATTTATGAGAGGCTATCAAGATATCTCTGAGTGAGATATCAGAGGAAGCCTGGCTAAAGTTGGAATTGGAGGAACCACGCTGTGAGGTTCAGAGAAGGAAGGGAGTGGTGCAACTGACCCGACTGATGGGTCAAGAGGTCTGGAACTGTGTCCAGATGCCAAGGTTGCTCCAACAGATAATGGTGGAGAAATGGGAACCAAACCTGTCGAGGCCAGTAAGGGGCAATGAGGATCATGGAAGCTTCCTGAGCAATGGCTTTCTGTATCAGCTGAGATATCAGTGGGAAGGGAGGAAAAGCATACAGAAGTCCCCGGGGCCAAACGTGCACTAGAGCGTCTCTGCTGGGGTGGCCTGGTTGGGGAAAGAGGGTGAAAAAATCATCGCACTTGCTGTTTTGGGGAGTAGCGAAAAGGTCGCAGCAAGGCCGGCCCCACTTTCGAAAAACTTTCTCCAACACTGAATTCTTCAGAGACCACTCGTGAGGCATGAGAATAGCTCTGCTCAATTTGTCTGCAATCACACTGGACTTCCCGGGGATGTGCGTTGCTGAGAAGAAATCGGCCATTGCCACAGTCTGAGTGCCTCTCGACATAGGGAGTAAGATCTGGTTCCGCCTTGTTTGTTGATGTACCACACTACAGACATGTTGTCTGTCTGAATTGCTATAGTTCCCTTGGGAAGAGAGTCTTGTAAAGCTTGCAACGCTAGAAGCACTGCTCTCATCTCTAGGACGTTTATGTGCAAGTGGCACTCGAATGGTTGCCACATGCCCTGGACTGTCCTGCCCTGGTAATGCCCCCCCACCCAATCAGGGAGGCATCCGTTGTCACTGTAGCAACCAGAGGGGGAGGGACGTAAGGTCTCCCTAGGAGGAGCTGGGGAGATGTGATCCACCAAGAGAGGTGATTCTTGCACGATTGAGTTATCCGAATAGGATGGGACATTGGAAGTCTTTGGTAAGACCATTGTGTGAAAAGCATCCATTGTAAAATTCTCATATGGAAGCGAGCTAATGGTAGAAGGGGGATGGCCGCCGCCATAATTCCTAAGACTTTCAGGATCAGTCTGGCTTTGACTTTGTTGCTCTGCAAGACAAGAGAGACCTGCCTGTGTATGTCTGCTATTCTCTGCTCTGTGAGTCTGGCTGACATATTGACTGTGTCTAGATTTGCGCCTATGAAGGTAATAACATGACAAGGTGACAAGACAGACTTTTCGTAGTTTATTTAAATGCCTAGTGCCTGACGTGTGAAAGGTGTAGTCTCTGGCGAGAAGTAAAAGATGCTTGGTGGGGGCTGTAAGGAGCCAGTCGTCTAAATAAGGAAACACCTGGAATCCTTGTAGTCTCAGATGAGAGGCTACCACTGCCATGCATTTGGTAAACACTCGGGGGGCTGTAGTGAGACCAAAGGGCAGGGCTCTGAATTGAAAATGACTGGTTCCCAGCCTGAAGCGGAGAAACCTCCTAGAGCATCGACTCATTCTGATGTGATAGTACGTGTCCTGGAGATCTATCGAGCACATCCAGTTGTCCCGCCCCAAAAGGGGTAGAATGGACTGCAGCGTGACCATCCAGAACTTCATTTTCTTGACAAAGTTGTTCAAGTTGCTGAGATCCAGAATGGGTCTCCAGTCCCCTGTTTTCTTTGAAACCAAAAAGAATTTGGAGTAGATTCCGGATCCTGTTTGGTCTGCTGGAACTGGTTGAATGGCTCTTTTTGCGAGCAGCTTTGAAATTTTTAAAGCTGCTTGCTCCCTTTGACTGGGTGGAACGTCTGGAAGGGATTTTTTGGATTGCTTCGGAATGAAAAGGAAAGGGATTCTGTAGCCTTCGGAAATGATAGACTGTACCCACTTGTCTTGAGGTAGGGATAGCCAGGCTTCTGGGTACAGTGACAACCTTCCCCCGACTGCCTCCGAAGGTGGACAGTCGGGCAACACCTCAGGGATGCTGAAAGGGCTTGTCGGAAAAGGATTCTCGACTGCCCTGATTCTGCGGGCCCCCTCTGCCTCTAGAACGGCGTCTACCATTACTGTTCCCCCCTCTGCCTCTAGAGGGGAATCGACTCTGTGCGTCAGGCAAATCTCCTTGAGATTGTTTGCGGAACCACATCTTTCCCCCCTTCTGGCCTTTGGCGTAAGGTCAAGAAGGAGTAGAAAAACGGACTCCGACGGCAGAAAGAGTTTTGCCATCAGTCTCGCACCTAGTCAGGGTTTCCTTCACTTGAGGACCAAAGAGGGATGATCCATCAAAGGGGGAATTAGTGAAGGATGCCTTGAAAGGGTCCGCAAAGTTACATAGCCACATCCAGGCGTGCCTACGCAAGGCTACACCTGTACCTGCCGCTCTACTTGCTCCATCCGCCGCATATGAAAGGAGGCGCATGGAGGAGTTAGTTATAGAATTAAGGGTTGCCAGCTGAGAGTTCATCCTATCCTGAAAACCCGCAGCTGTTGGGTCCTTCAACATTTCACTCGCTTCCTTGAGCAAATCCCTCTGAAGACGAGTGAAATGACACAGGTAATTCAGCAATCTCATAGTAAAGGTCGCTGACAAGAACATCCGCTTCCCGTACCTGTCCATCAACCTAGACTCTTTGTTAGGAGGATGAACAGGCACCGAAGGATCAGCTAACTCCTTCTTGGTGGCCGCAGCCACCACCATAGCATCAACAGAGACGCCTTTGGTCAAAAATTCTTTGTCCTTGGGGGCCGTAATGAATTTTGATGGTCTCCTGGGGGTGGGTTCCACTGAATCAGGAGCCGCCCAAGCCTTCTTTGCCATCACTTGCATAAGGGGGTGAAAGGGAGGGGACACCCAGGAGGTGGAAGGGCGAGAGCCAAACGCCTCAAGATACACTGATTCATCCTCTGAAGGGTTGAGGGCTGGCCAATTCCCCCTCTGTTTTAAGATTTCAAGGATGTCTACAAAGGAGACATCTTCAGAGGGGGAATGAGGGGAACCTTCAGAATCCTCTAAATCAGTGTCAGAGGTGACAGACTCAGGGGAGTCAATGTGCTTCCTCTTGCACTGCCTCTTCCTAGGGGGCTCTCCTACAGGATCAGGAGAGGCCTCGGAAGAGGAGGAGATCCCCACTGGGGAAACTTGAGGAGCTGGCTCTCTACGGTCGGGGATGAGAGAGTGAGTAGAAATCACCGGAGGCACCATGGGGGGAAGGGCAGAAGGAGCCGAATGTGGAGTTGAACCTGGTTCTAACACGCTCCTCATGACCTCGAAGGCACCCTTGTCAGGCAGAGCCGGAGGTCTCCGTTCCGAAAAACTGAAAACCTCCCCCGGCACCGGCAGTGATGGCTCCGAGGCCGATGTCGGAGCCAAACTCACCAGCACCGAAGTACCGAGAGGGAGAGCGAAGGAAGACATCGGAGCAGACGACGGAACCGAAGACAAAGGTATCGGTTCCGACGCCACCACAGTCTCGGGTCCGAGCCACCCTGGCTCCGAACTCAAAAGAGTCAAAGGAGGAATATTTTGAGTGATGGGAATCGTTCTTGACTGTTGAGTCAGACTTTGAAGCATCTGGACTAGTGCCTCGGACTTAAGAAGTCGACTCACTACTCTCTGAAGGTCATGGTCTGATAACCTGGAAGACCTAGAAGAGTGGGATCTATGGCTCCGTTCAGACAGCAAAGGAGATGCTGGAGCTGAATGAACGGAGCCGATAGATGGAGATCGGACCTTTTTCTAGATGTCGGTTCCGACAACTTGATCGGAGCCGACTCAGCTATGTCTTCCTCGGCTCCAGCCGGAGCCGAGGACACCATAGGGGCTTTTATTCGAGATTCATCGGCTCCTGCCGGAGCCGATGTTCGAATAGCCTTAGGACCTCCAGAAGACGGCTCAGAGGCTGGAGCTGAAGGTCTGGAAGGCTTCGAGGGTTTCCCCGATGATTGAGTCGAGGGACCCTCAGGCTTCAATAAACCCCTTAAAATTAGTTTATTTTTTCGCTCCTGCAGGACTCTAGGGCTGAAGCCATGGCAAACAGCACGAGTCCTGCAGGTGCAAAGGACCCAGGCAGTACACACAAGAAGTGTGACCGTCTGTCAGAGACATCTTCTGACAGCATGAGTCACACTTCTTAAAGCCTGAGACCTTTGATTCCTTAGACATATCTAAGGGGAAAGTGTAACCACACAAAAACACACACACCGATTACACTTAAAAAAATAATTAAACTAACTTAAATTAAGTTAAAGGTAATTATTAATAAAATCCTTACAAAACACAGTCACTCACTACTAGGAAGGGAGGGACTGGGCCTAGGGCCCGAGGGAAAATTTCTATAGTTTTTTGGAAAAAGGGGGTGGAAATTAACAGGGAATGGAAGGACTACTTTACAATAACTATTTATAAAAAACTAACTTAAAATAAGGGGAAAAAGGCTAAGAAAACTAGTTTCTATACCAAAAACTAACCTGAGCCGGTAGGAACGCACCTCGATCGCTGTAGCGGCAAACGAGATCTAAGGAGTTAGCGCCTAGCATTGTGGGATATAGGGGAGCCTCGAGCCGGTGGAACTAGCTCTAGAGCTTTTAGAGTGGCCGAGTCGGAGCCGAGGATCGGCTCCGAACCCATCCAGCAAGAATGAAGGTGAGATTGACAACTTAACATCAAGTGGTTAACTTCAGGGCCTGAATGTTTGGGTGAATCATTCCAGAAGGGTGAAAGAGAAGACCTGGATCAGGATCCAGCACCCGGGGGGGGGTGAACCAAATGAGATCAGAGAAGGGGAAAACATACCTGATAAGGCCAGAAAGGGACAATGAGGATGACAGAGATCTTCCTCTCTGATACTTCCTGCAGGAATTTTGGAATCAGAAGAGTATGAAGAAAGGTACAGAGAAGACTTGGAAGGGTTGTTATTCATCAGTGCATCCCTTGGTGACTCGCCTTCAGGGGGATCAGGGCAAAGAACCTATTGTCCTCTGTGTTGTGGAAAGAGGCAAAAATATTGCAGCATGGTCAACCCCATCAATGAAATCTCTATTCTGCCACTGTTGGGTTGAGGGTCTAACTCATATGGTAACAGGATAGACATGCTCAACTTCTCCACTAGTACAATGGACTTCCCCAGTATATGCTTTGCTACCAGAAAGCAATCAGAAGATACTGCCCACTGCTACTCTCATCACTTCTCAACATAACAGATAGGAATGTATTTCTCCGCTTATTTTTTGACATACGAGAGAACTGACATGTTGTCCATCTGTATAGAAATCATCCCTAGAGGGAGGATATCCTGGAAGGCCTGCAACATTAGAAAATCTGCCCTCTTCTCTACAGCACTGACATGGATTCTGGCCTGGGAAGGAGACCACGTGCCTTGGAATGTCTTTCCCATATAATGCCTCCCACCCTAGCCTGGAAGCTTCCATGGTCACCGTGGTCTTGGGAGGATAGAAATGGACAGCTTTGAGATATCTTGGGAGACTAACTCCACCATATTAAATGTTCCCTGCAAACGTTTGTCAGATGAATCTGAAAACTCATGGGCTGGTACCTGATGGATCATTGTACTGCAAGTGTTCACTGCAGAACTGTCATGTAATATCTGGCTAGCAGGTCAAGGGTGATGGAGGTTGCTATTGATCCCAAAAGTTAGAGAAACAATATGGCTAGTGGCATTGGATAGGACAGAATCTTTAGTGCCTGGTTCTGCAGGGTTGACAGTCTGTTCTCTGTTAGTTTTACTATCCTGATTTTGGTATCTTGATGGGCAGCTATGAATTCCAACATCTAAACTGGGAGAAAATGAGATTTGTCCAGATGTATTATAATCCTCAACTGGAAGCAAAGGTGGAGCAGATAGTCCCTGGCCTGAACAAGAACTGACCTAGTAGGATTGGTAATGAGCCAGTCATCTAGATACAAGAACACCTGGAATTCCTGCAATCTGAGGTGAGCTGCGACCATCTCTATACTCTCGGTGAACAACCATGGAGCTGTGGTGAGACCAAAAGGCAGGGCTCAGAACTGAAAGTGACCCAGCTGGAAGGGGAGAAACCTTCTGGACTGCCTGCCCACCATAATGTGGTAGTACACATCCTGAAGGTCTACTGAGCAAGTACACTCACTCTTCCTCAACAGGGGAAAGGATGGACTGTACTGTGACCATCTGGAACTTTGTGCATTTGATATATTGATTGAGATGACTGAGGTCCAGAAAAGGCAGAGGTCACCATAAGATCTGGATCCATGTTGGTCTGGTGGGACCTCCTGGATGACTCACTTGTCTAGCAGCTTTTTTATTTATACAGTGGCTGCCTATCTTTGAGAGGGTAACATACTGGGGAGTTTCTTTGTTGAAGGAGTGAGTTAAAGAAATGGAATGCAGTAGCCGATGGCTATGATCCACTACACATAGATATCTTTGGTGACGGATGTGCAGGCCTCTGGGTGCAGAGATAACTGCCTCCCAACTGCAAAGGACCTTTGGGAGATACAGAACCGTATCCTTACAGCAGAAAGATTTTCCCCAGCTTGCTCACTCCTAGAAAGCATGTTCTTGACTTTTGGTCTGAAGAAAATCAAACCACTGAAACAGGCATTCACAAAGGACATCTTGACAGGCTCCGCAAAGCCATACAAGTGCATCCAAGCAGGTTTCCTTACAGTAATGCTTGTACTTGAGGCTCTTGAAACACCTTCAGTCATGTTTAACATCAGATGCAAGGAGGTGTTTGACAGAGACTGCAGGGTGGCCAGCTGTGAGTCCACACTTTTCCTGTCCTCTACAGACATAGACCCCGACAGAGATTTGGAGAGCTCCTTAGTCAAATCTCCTTGAAATCTTGTCATGTGTGCCAGACAATTTAGTGCCCTAAAATTAAACATAGCTGAGGTGTAAACTCACTTAAAATTATCCAATGCCCTAGACTCCTTGTAAGGGGGATGGACAGAGCAGCTTTCTTTAGCCAGCTCCTTTTTGGTGGCTGTCACTACAATCATGGCATCCACCACTGGGCCTTTACTTCAATTTTGGCAATCTTTTGGTGCAACAAAAAACTTATCAGATTTATGAGGAATAGGTTCTGCCACATCTGTCTCCTTCCATGCCCACTGAGAGATTAAATCCACTATCTTACTGGCAGGGAAGACCACCCAAGTAGCTGCTGTGCTGGATCCAAAGGCCTCGAGAAACAATGATTCCTCTTGAGAGGGGGGCTTCAGATAACTGATTCTGTCTGAAATGATCAAGGATTTCCCCAAATGAGATATCCTCAAGTGCTGACCTGGGGTACAATTTACTGTCACTGAAATCTGTGTCTTCAGTGAGTGACTCCAGGGGTACTCAACATGCCTTCTGTTACATGTATGTTTCTGAGGGACCTTCATGGTGGGATACTCTGAAGAGGACTAAAAATTGAGGGGGGTCCTGAATGTGGACTGTCTCAAGGCTTAAGGGAACTGGTGATGCCGATGTGATAAGAGGAAAGGATCAGGACCCTAGGCCTTTTGGTGGGAGACACGCAGAGCTGAGAAACTAAAGAATGTTTTCTCACCAGAAATGGAGAGATTTCTCTTGACCGCTTCAAAGACAGAAACTGAGAGGGGAACCCAACACTGCTTCAGTAGGAGCCAAAGCCTCCAAACTAGGTTGATCCCGGGAACCGATCCAACTCTACTCTGAGGCCAGCACTGGAGCCAAACTATCTACCACAGTGGCTCCAAGAGGAAGGGAAGACACCGATAACTGAAGTCAATTCCCAACCCCTGGAATCAGTGCCAATGCTTTGGCTCCAAGATGCTTGGAATCGATCAGCTCAAAGATGTCTCTGAAGTGGAAGATGACTAAGACTTCAGAACCAACAAGGACAATCCCTGGCAAAAACTGTGATACAAAGCCCCTGAAACTGGACAGTGGATCTGATCAAGGTAGAAACCACCATAGGTAGGGGAGAAGACCGAAGCTCACAGGTCTGATAGGGGTCAGAGCTGGGAGAGCACCCAACTGAATTCGGGTCCTGATGACCTTCCCCATCAGCTTCTGGTACACTGGACTGATTTGAAGGAGGTATCTAAGATCTATGCATAGGTCTCTCCTGCAAGAAAAGGGAGCACAGTCTTTGGGAGACTGACTCCGGCAAAAATCTAGGCTCTAGCAAGGGAGGAGTTTGCAATCTAATAACTATTGGATCCAGAAAGAGGGATGGGGGATCAGAGCTGAAGCTTTAGGCAACTTCGAAGATGGAACCAGAGAAACCACCGAGTGGTTGGCAGACTGCTTCCTACACTCTTTGCCCTTTTTCTTGGGCTTGACACCATTCTTCTCCCCTTTGCATTTGTCAGAAGCTTTTTTTGCAGACTGGGAGACTCCAGAAGCAGCATACATAACTTTAGACAGTACTCCTGCAGGGACTGGGAGAAGTCCCTTCAATACAAGTTTACTGCACCTTTCAGTGATGGCTCACTGGCCAAAAGCAGTACAAATGCCACATTCTTCATCAAGATGGGCAGTGCCCATGCAGTATACACATTTCAGATGAGCATTTGAATTGTGAATCTTGTGGCTGCAGGCCACACATTTTTTTAAACCCTGATGGCTTATTGGACAGGGCCAGAAAATGCACTTTACCAGGCAAAAGAAAAAAAAACAATAATAATATAATAACAATCATACTAAGACTTCTCTGACTACTCTAAAGGAAACCTAACCTACACTATCTGGATTGCTGGTAAAGGTGCATGGATAATGAGAAAAAATATTTTTAAGGGTAAGGGGAGCCAATAAAGGACAACAAAAAGTACTACAGTCCAACAGAAAGAACTAAACTAATATCCAGATATTTAAAGCAAAAATATGAAGAGTTTTATACAACTTAGTTGAGGTGAGCTTAATCAAGGAATCAGAGCTGTTCTCGATGAGAGGCAAACAAAATCTGAGGTAATGATTGGGATAAGCCTAAAGTCTGGAGTGACAAAAATCAGATCCGAGGTCAGATTTGAAGACCTGTCCACTGAGGAATGGATTAAAGAGAGAACACCTTAAACAATTACCCCTGCTCCTAAAAGCACAAGCTTTAGTTAGGAAAAACAAAAACTTAGTTTTAACACTTTTTTCCACAAAAGAATAAAGTTGACCCTCACTGGAAAATGTAGCTTAAAAGTCACATCAGAGTCCACAAAAATACTTTGTTTTCTATATTAAAATAAGTTATTTCACAGAAAAAGGTTACTGGAAGGTTTTCCCACCAAAAGAGAACTTATCTGCACAGCAATAGAAAAAACATTAACTGTTGATCCTCTAAAATAGACATGTCCAACCTGTGGCCCGCGGGCCGCATGTGGCCCTCAGAGCTCTTCCATGCGGCCCTCAACCTCTAACTGCAACATCGATGTACACATGCCCCAAAACACTTTTTTTTGTTTTGTGTTTTTCGCTCCCATGACCTGTAACGTTAATGTTGGTGTGTGCATGCACAAAAGCACCCTTCTGGTTTTGTTTTTGAGCCAAAAAAGGGTCAGTGTGTTTACGCTATTATTTTGCACCAATCAATCAGTTTGTGTGTGTGTGTGTGTGTGTGTGTGTGTGTGTGTGTTCTCGCTGAAGAGGGACTCATGTATGGATCTGCCACTGTTGCCTTTGAAAGGAACAGCAATTACCTGTGTTAATAGGTAAGTACGGAGTGAGTGAGTGCATGCATGAAAGCAGAATTATGTGCATGAAAGTAGAAGAAGAGTGTGTGTGTGTATATGTGTGTATATGTGTGCATGACAGAGAGAGATGCATGCACAAAGAGGCTAACAATGATCAGTCTACCTACTGAACACAAACAAGTTAGCTCACAAATACATCATACATTAAGAGTACACTTTCATTAAATTGCGGGTTTCCTGACAGGGAGAGTGTTGTATTGAACATGAACTAATACCTCTTAACTGTATGGATTTTCAAAGAATATCTGGATTTTTACCTCATCTACTAATTTGTGTCTTTTGCTTAGGAAATAAAAGTAGTCATCCAAGGTAATGCAGTTCCAGGGAGTAAGAATGAGACAGCAGCCTAAGGTTAATGGGTCAGTAGTGGACTGACTATGTGGGACTGTAGCATATAAAGTTGTATTGTCTTTTCTGACAAACAAAAAAGCACCTAGTACTGTTTTTTCATTGGTGGGTTCTAAGCAGTGGTAGATTGGACAACAGTAAGCATAGCTATGGCAGATCATCAATACTGGCAAATCAAGTGGGCACAATGTCATTTTTTAAATGTTGGGGATTTTAGTGTGTATGTGTGTGTTTATGTGTTGGGAGGGCTGCAACAGTAGATGATTATTAAAGACAGAGACTTATGGACTGTGGAGAATATGTTTCTTTGTTTCAAAACCTAATACTTGGGTACGCATGCCAGAAGTAGATTTTTTAAGACATAGCTTCTTGCCATTTACGGTGATGGATATTTACATTTAATGGACAATGTATTAGCGTGGGCCTGTGGGGTTCTGAAGGATGCCAAGTCTACCACTGCTAATGTCTTGTAAAGTGACCTGGAAATGGACATTGGGATGTTACTGAAAAAATGTAGTAAGTGGGCTTAGAAATGTAGTTTAATTAAGCAAAGTGTACTTTCAGTTTACAGGCCATAATTTAATTTATTTCAGGTAGTCCAGATACTGGTAGATTGTATACCATTAGACTTAATTAGGGAGAGCTGTCATTCTGGGGAAACAAGCAGCCCTAGTTTCAGTGAAAGCTCTGTGGTTGCTTGCAGGTAGGAAGTTGCAGGATGTTGATGCAATGTGTCTTATTTATTATTTTTAATGCATTTGTCATTTCAAAGCATGGTTTTCTTTGATGCAAAAGAAGGCAGGACTGAATGAGCCATATAATGTTTAACTGACAATGATGGGCTAGAAAGATTATAAGTGATATATAATGTTTGCAGCTACAGTTGTTTCAATGGTGTCTGTGATGCATAACTATTTTTGGGCCTGTGTCCCACTTTTATTTTTCGCTTTGTCCAGATTTCTTGCTCTAAGGTTGAGAGGTATGGTTCCATACTAAATCAGAAGTTGTATTTAACTTGGAAGACTTTTCAGCATAATTATGAAAAACAGAGCTTGTTTAATATCTCTGCTTATTTCCATTATAAACTGCCATGTAACCTTGCAAATAACCTTCTTATTAAGCTGCTTTACTTCTTTTGGAATTGACAGGTATGATTCATCTGTTTGGACATAGTACTAATGTGACTTTGATTTCTTGCAGCAGTCTGTGGTTTACATAATCACAACAACTTTTCTGTGTTTCCGGGTGTGTAATCAATTTAACAGTTTTTAAAGATGTTTTCCAAAAATAAATAAATATATAATAAATAAATAATCCTCTCTACACTTTGAGCTATTGACAAAGTCTGGGAATTTGTTTTTTTTCAAAAGCGAAGGTCAGCATTACAGCTCAGTAAACTGTCAGTCTGTGAGTAACTTCTGCACAAATTAAAATGTCTGAATGTCAAATGGCTTTAGATTGGAGGGAAGTTTAATTTTATTTATTTTATTTTATATTTGCTTACCGGGAAAGTCAGACTGGACACAGGTCCATTTTCAGTGGAGGCTCGGGGAGAAAAGCTCCAAAAATAACACAAAACAATATAATACAATACATGAGAGACAGAGACAGCAAATTATGGATGTAGCACTCATACAATATGGCAGAGATTACATATTGTAACAGTGAGAATCATTGAGGTACAGAATAAACTTAAAAACATTTTTTTTACAGTTATAATTACAGCAAGGCAAATATCAATGAGTTAAGTTTTTAGGAGAAAGCTGTTTGTACATAGCTGAAGCTCTGAAACAATCTTTTGGTATGGATTAACCTGGGGATTGACACAAGTTATATGTTTACACCAGTATGTAGCATTATAGTTTATGGTTTTCTTATTGATTTACTTTTTGCCAAGCAGTTGTTTGTTGATTTATTGATGGTCCTTTTGGTGGTTGGAAATTACATGGATGAATCCATCTCTGTTATGATTTTTTTTTTCAGATATTTTGACTTCCGGACAATTTCATTCAGTGAGTGGGTGTCATGTGATTACTGAGGTTGCCTATTTTACAAGTAGAGGCTTTTTTGTATGTGTGTGTGTGTGTGGGGGGGGGGTGTATAAGAGAGGGAGAGAGAGAGAGATCTAATATGTATACTGAATATAATTTTGCAAATGGAATTCTTAGTTAAACATGCCCCTCTTCTTGGGCAACTAGACTTGAGTAACCAATATTAGATCTTAGCCATCCAGCTGGAAAGGTTAGTATGTGGATTTTCCATCTGGTTTGATGAAGGCTATGCTACTTACCCAAGGACTAGATTCATGGCTATCCATCCAGCCATCGTGTTGCTGAACTACATTGTTTGATAATGAGAGGAGCTTTTTACAGAAGTTGAAGATTTTTGTGTCAAGAACCTGTCCATAAAAAGTGGCTTGTTTATGTTGCAGTGAAGGTTGTGGTCTTTGTAGTGAGCATTTTAAGTATAATAAGAAGTTATGTACCTACCATAACGTTCCATGTTAGTTGTCTTCTCTCGCCTTCTTTCTTGCTTGATGGGTTCGGAGCCGATCCTCGGCTCCGACTCGGCACTTGCTAAGCTCGAGAGTCACTTTTACCAGCTCGAGGCTGCCCCATATCCCATGATGCAAGGCGGTAAGTACCCAGATCTCGTTTGATGACAAAGGGCAATAGCACCAAGCATAAATACTTCCCAAAGGAAGAAAGAAAGCCTACAGGATGAAAGAAGGACCAGTTCTGAACGGTCTTCAGCATAACAATCTCTTGTAGAAAGGTCTGTCCAGGCCTGGGGGAAGGAGGGAGGGTCGCAAGAAAGAAGGCGAGAGAAGACAACTAACATGGAACGTTATGGTAGGTACATAACTTCTTAATGTTAAGTTGTCAATCTCGCCTTCATTCTTGCTTGATGGGGCCGCGTCCCTAGCACCTCTATCCTGGGTGGCTCAACGGAACAGACTCTTGAGGACTGTAGAGCCAAAACTGGCTCTGTCCCTGGAGGCCAAGTCCAATTTGTAATGGGAAACAAAAGTATGAGGAGTGGCCCAAGTGGCGCTGCACAAATAGTGTCTAAAGGAAGTCTAGCTTGAAAGGCTGTAGAAGTAGCTAAGCTCCTAGTTGAATGTGCTTTAGGTTTTGAGCACAGCTGTTTTCCCCTGAGCAGATAAATTTCAGAGATGACAGAAGAAAGCCATCTAGATAAAGTCACTTTAGAGACAGGAAGGCCTTTTCTGTTATCCGCATAGGAAACAAAGAGTTGATCGGATTTCCTAAATTGTTTAGTTCTGTCCAAATAATATCTGAGTTGGCGGTGGACATCAAGATAATGTAATTTTGTTCCGATCTGTTTGAATAGTTTGGAAAAAATACAGGGAGATCAATGGATTGATTCAAATTAGCCTTTGAGGCGACCTTAGGCAAAAAGGTCGGATTAGTTCTCAATGATACTCTGTCCTTGTGAAAGACCAAATAGGGGGGTCGAACCGAAAGAGCATGAAGTTCAGACACCCTCCTGGCCGATGTAATAGCTACTAGGAATAATGTTTTCCAAGAAAGAAATTTTAGGGAGCAAGAAACAGCTGGCTCGAAGGGGGGAAGAATCAAGGATGTCAGCACTAAATTTAGATCCCATTGAGGAGGAGGATTCCTGATTGGAGGCCTTAGCAGGAAAATTCCTTTCAAGAAGGCTTTACAAAGCCTATGGGACATGATATTGTGATCTGCGATCCCGACATGAAAGTTCGAGATAGCAGCCAGTTGAACTCTAACTGTGGAAGAAGAGGAGCCTGCATGAAAAATCTCCGCTAAGAAGTCCAAAACTGCCTGAACTGGGGCAGTGAAGGGATCGATATTCTTGGCTTTAGCCCAATAAGAGAAACGTTTCTATTTTCTTGTATAAATCCTCCTGGTAGAGGATTTTAAAGAAGCTACTATGATGTCTCTAACAGGGTTAGAGATCAAAGGAAGCCTGGCTAAGGAAGGAAGTGGAGCAACCATGCTGAGAGGTTGAGAGAAGGGATAGACCGGTGCAGCTGACCGGATTGGTGAACCAGAAGATCTGGCACTGGGTCCAGATGCCATGGCTGCACCAAAAGGTGACGATGGAGGAACGGAAACCAAATTTGTCAAGGCCAATAAGGAGCAATGAGAATCATTTTGGCTCTCAAAACGGTAGCTTTCTGGATAACCTGAGGGATTAGAGGAAAAGGAGGAAAAGCATAAAGAAGTCCCTGGGGCCAATCCTGGGTCAGAGCGTCTCTGGGGGGATGGCCTGACAGAGGGAAGAGAGAGAAGAAGTCTGGGCATTTGCTGTTTTGGGGAGTAGCAAAAAGATCGCAACATGGGTGACCCCATTCCAGAAAAATCTCCTCCACTATAGATTGCTTGAGAGACCACTCGTGAGGCATGAGAATAGCTCTGCTCAATCTGTCCGCTAAAATGTTGGTTTTCCCAGGGATGTGCGTTGCTACCAGAAACCGATGAGAGGAGATCGCCCATTGCCACAGTCTGAGCGCTTCTCGACACAAGGGGTAGGACTTGGTTCCGCCCTGTTTGTTGATATACCAAACTACAGACATGTTGTCTGTGTGGACTGCAATTGTCCCTACATGAAGAGAGTCGTTGAGGGCTTGCAACGTTAAAAGCACTGCTCTCATCTCTAGGACATTTATGTGCAGGTGGTACTCGAACGGTTGCCACGTCCATGAACCATCCTGTCCTGATAATGCCCCCACCCGATCAGGGAGGCATCCGTGGTGACAGTGGCTACCCGGGATGGGGGTACAAAGTGTCTGCCTTGGTGAATCTGGGGAGAAGTGATCCACCAAGCAAGATGATTTTTGCAAATCTGTGTCACCAGAATGTGGTGATGCATTGGAAGTTGTTGGTAAGACCACTGAGTGAACAACATCCACTGAAGAAGGCGCATGTAGAAGCGAGCCAGGGGAAGAAGAGTAATGGCCGCAGCCATGAGACCTAATACTTTTAGAACCATTCTGGCCTGCACCTTCTTGTTGGCTAGAATGATCCTGACATGACTTTGAATGTCTGAAACTCTTTGGTCTGTAAGGGTAGCTGACATCCGAACAGTGTTTAAGTTTGGGCCTATGAAAGTAATAGACTGGCAGGGCAATAAGGATGACTTTTTGAAGTTGATCGAGATGCCCAAATGAGAACAAAGATTTATTGTGTAATCCCTGGCTTGAACAAGCTGATGCCTGGTGGTGGCTGACAGGAGCCAGTCGTCGAGATACGGAAACACCTGGAATCCTTGACGTCTCAGGTGAGCCGTGACCACTGCCATGCATTTGGTGAACACCCTGGGGCTGTGGTGAGACCAAAGGGCAGGGCTCTGAACTGGAAATGACTGGACCCCAGCCGAAGCGGAGAAATCTCCTGGAGCGTCTGTGAATTTTTATGTGATAGTACGCATCCTGAAGATCTATTGAGCACATCCAGTTGTCCTTCTGCAAGAAGGGTAGAATCGACTGAAGAGTGACCATTCGGAATCTTGTCTTCCTCACAGACTTGTTGAGTCTGCTAAGATCCAATATTGGTCTCCAGTCTCCCGTCTTTTTGGGGACCAAAAAGAACCTTGAGTAGATTCCGGGCTCTGAATGGTCTGTTGTAACTGGCTGAATGGCTCTTTTTTGCAGTAGTTTTGAGACTTCCAACTCTGCAATTTCCCTTAGACCGGGTGGTACGTCTGGGAGGGAATTTGAGGGATAGAAAGGACTTTCCTCGAAAGGAATTATGTAACCCTCGGATATGATCGACTGTACCCATCTGTCTTGAGTGAGAGAACGCCAGGCTTCTGGGTACAGTGATAGTCTTCCCCCGACTGCCTCCAAGGAGGGACAGCCGGGCAACATCTCAGGGATGCTGAAAGGGCTTGTCAGAGAGAGACTCTCTGTTTCCCTGGTTTTGTGGACCCCCTCTGCCTCTAGAGCGGCGTCTGTTGTTGTTACCCCCTCTGCCTCTAGGGGTAAACTGACCACGTGAATCCGGCGTGACTCCTTGGGATTTGCGGAACCACATTTTGCCACCCTTCTGTCCTTTGGGATAAGGTCTAGAAGGTGTGGAAAACGGACTCCTATGGCAGAAAGAGTTTTGCCGTCCTGCTCACACCTGGTCAACGTTTCCTTCACTTGAGGGCCAAACAAAACTGACCCATCAAAGGGAGAGTTTGTGAAGGACGCCTTAAAGGGATCTGCAAAATTACATAGTCGCATCCAGGCTTGGCGTCTAAGAGCCACACCTGTACCTGCGGCCCTACTTGCTCCATCAGCAGCATATGATATAAGCCGCATGGAGGAGTTTGCAATGGAGTTAAGGGTTCCTAGCTGCGAAGCAATTTTTCCTGAGCCCCCGCAGCTGTAGGATCCTGCACAACTTCACCTAGCTCCTTAAGGATATCCCTTTGGAGTCTGGTGAAGTGACAAAGATAGTTCAGCGAACGCATAGCAAAGGTCGCTGAAGAAAACATCCACTTACCATATCTATCCATGGTCCTAGAGTCCTTATTAGGAGGATGGACAGGTACGGAAGGATCTGCAAGTTCCTTCTTGGTGGCAGCCGCCACCACCATGGCATCAGCGGGACACCTTTTGTAAGGAATTGCTTGTCCGAAGGGCAGTAATAAATTTAGAAGGCCTCCTAGGGACAGGCTCTACAGAGTCAGGAGCAGTCCACGCCTTTCGAGCAATAACCTGCATAAGGGGTCGAAGGCGGAGACACCCAGGAGGTGGAGGGCCGAGATCCAAACGCCTCCAGGTATACTGAGTCATCCTCTGAGGGATTGTTGGTGGGCCAGTTTCTCCTCTGTCTAAGGAGTTCTAGGATGTCTGAGAAGGAGACATCCTCAGAGGGGGATCTTGGGGATCCCTCTGACTCATCTAAGTCAGTATCCGAAGTGATAGACTCAGGGGAGTCTACGTGTTTCCTCTTACAAGTCCTCTTCCGCAGAGGATCACCTGACAAATCAGGAGAATCCTCAGAAGAGGGGGATATTCCCAGTGGGGAAACCTGAGGCGGAGGATCTCTGGGTCCGGGAGCAAGAGAAGTGGCAGAGATGTCAACAGGCACTATAGAGGGAGGAGCTAAGGGAACAGACTGCTGGCTGAGTCCAGAGGCCAGCACACTCTTCATCACCTCGGCTCCCTCCCAGGGAGGTCCGAGAGAACCCGCTCCGAAGAGCTAGGAACTCCAGGACCCACCGAAAAGGAAGGCTCCGAGGCAGATGTCGGAGCCGAGCTCACCAAGGCCAAGGCTCCAAGGGGAAGAGCGGGTCGGACAAGGGTCCGATGCCACTCACCCCTCGGAGGAGACCAAGGAAGCCCGGCCACCGAATCCCTCTAAGGAAGGTCTCGAAGAGGAGATAAGAGTAGAGGCTGAAGGAGCAGAAGGGGGTATCTGTCCCTCAGCCGTAGCAGAAACTATTCCCGAAGACTCCAACTCCAAACTCTGGGGTAGAGTCGAAGGAGGAACTGCAATGGGGTGTGGACTAATAGTCGTCTGCTGAGACGGACTATGTAGCATTTGGGCCAGTGCCTGTGACTTTAGTAGTCTACTGACCACTCTCTCCAAATCATGGTCAGAAAGCCTGGATGACCTTGAAGATCGGCTCCGATGGCTCCACTCCGAGAGGAGAGGCGAAGCCGGAGCCGAAAGTATCGGCTCCAAGGAAGGGGACCTAGACCTCTTCCTCGAAGGAACCATCGGAGCCGATGAAACTACTGAAACTGTCGGAGCCGACAACTTATCGGCACCGACAGGTAGCTTCGATGTATCGGCTCCAGCCGGAGCCGATACGGCCATAAATGTAAGGGTGTCGGAGCCGATCGGAGCCGACACCGATGCCTGGGCCACATGGTGGTCGGAACCGATCGGAGCCAACACCGAAGTGGTCGAACCAGAGTCGGCACTGATAGCCATCGGTGCCGAAGGTTTTAGGTAACCCAGAATCGGCTCCAGCCGGAGCCGATCTCGACTCTGAATGAGTCGGAGCCGAGGCCACAGGCTTGGACACAGAAGCCTGGGCCTTGGAAGACTTAGAAGTCTTAGATGGGGCCGACTTAGCCGGAGAGCCCTCCGGCTTAAGAAGGCCCCTCAAAATCAATTTATTTCTTCTTTCCTGCAGGACTCTCTGGCTAAAAGAATGACATATAGCACAGGAGTCCTGCAGGTGAAGAGGCCCCAGACAGTACAGGCAAGAAGTGTGACCATCTGTCAGAGACATCTTCTGACAGCACGAGTCACACTTCTTAAAGCCTGAGACCCTTTCTTTAGACATGGTGTAAAACACACACACACACACACACACACCAGTCCAAGAAATTAAATTAAATATACCAAAAGGTATCACTAACAGACACACACACACACCCTAACAGGGGGGGGATGGGATGGGTTTTAGTCTGACTAAAAGTTTTGAGGAGACAGGGAAATTTTCTGTCAGAAAGGAATTAAAACTAAGTTAAAACTAATAATTTAAGTTTTTTTTGTAAAAAGGGGCTAAAATAGTAAAGTAATAATTCACTTACCAGGAGCTGGTAAAAGGAGGACCTCATCAGCGAAGCGGCAAACGAGATCTGGGTACTTACCACCTTGCATCATGGGATATGGGGCTGCCTCGAGCTGGTAAAAGTGACTCTCGAGCTTAGCAAGTGCCGAGTCGGAGCCGAGGATCGGCTCCGAACCCATCAAGCAAGAATGAAGGCGAGATTGACAACTTAACATCTATTATTTCTGAGGCACGATCTTTCTTAGCTTGAAAAGCAAGACAATGATGAAATTTATAAGGGCCAGTGAGAGACAGAGGAAAGCAAGAAGCTTTTTAGTCTGTTTGGATAACTAAGTGAACTTAGCCCTTTGACCTTTTTTGTAAGAAAAGGTTGTAGTCTTTCTTTTGGCAGGGTGTTTTGCTGTGGCACATGACAAAAGGGGCATTGCACTCATTAATGGCTCTTGTAAAGGAAGAATACAGGGATGTTATGACCTCCTTGTCCCTGGATGAGATACCCTTACTAATGAAGTGGGCCATGTAAAAAGCTTTCCTTACAACGTAGACAACATGGTGGTCAAAAGTCAGGTTTCTATCAACCTGGGTGCCCAAGTACCATACGACTTATTGCATGCTTACAATATTGTTATTAATGTCATAATTTGTGGGGACATCACTCTCCTCAAGGGGGATGATGATGCATTTTTTGGCATTTAGCTTGAGGCCATATTTCTGACACCAATTATTTGTTTGGGAGAGACCCTCTTGTAGCTTATTCAGAATTGTTTTATTAAGTCAGTAATGTGAATTCTTTACTTTATTGCAAATTTGTGGGTTATTTTTATGGATTATATTATAGTAGGACTGCTGATGTTGGCATTTTACGTAGCTGGACTACTGGAATGGTTTTCCCAGTGAGAAATGCTAGTGCTGTAGTGAATATCTGTTTATTTGTAAAAAAATATATATATATCTATATATACATATCTATATACATATCTATCTATATATATATATATATATATATATATATATATATATATATATATATATATATAGATAGATAGATATATTAACTAAGATGTTAGAGTTAACTGTTAGATTAGAGAATTAGAATTAGAATGAGAATTAGAATTTTAAGGCAAATATTAGGCATTCATTACATTTATTCATTGTTCAAATGCACCTACAGTACAGCCAGGAGGTCGACTGTGGTCTTCCGGAGCAACAAAAGAGTTAACTATATGATATATTTTATATGCGGCCCCAAGACCATTTCTGTTCACTCAATGCGGCCCCAGCAAGCCAAAAGGTTGGACACCCCTCTAAAACCTGCAGGAAGATTGCTCTTCGGGTACAAGAAAACTCTAAAGGGCTTGGCATCCAAACCATTGGTTTTCTTCAGCTCTACTCAATCCGATAACAGTATGGGTGTGTGGAAGATGCCCTTAAGCTTCGGAAGCTGGCAAGCTGTCATATCCTATGCAGAATATACTCCATACAGTTAAAGCTACTACAGCAGTGATTATATGACGAACTTCAAGCTCTACTTGCCTATCAATCAATGTAAAACACTGACCTCCTTCACGTTCTGCCTTGAGGATTGGATAGCTAAATTTACTTCTGGATTAAACAATGTTTCACATGGAGTGGATTGGTAAATCCATGCATTAAACTCTCCTGAGTTACAAGGCTAGGCGCTATATGGTCACCCATGTGGCCTTCCTAACAAGAACCTATGACCTTGTTTAGCGTACACTCCACAATTTAAGAAATGAAAAAAAAGAAAAATATTGCCAGTATAAGTAGTCAAAAAGCTTTAATAACTAAACAAATAAGAATGTAGATTAAGTGATTTTGTCTTTAGAATTTATCACACTGCACAATTACAAAATCTGCCTACTTCATAAGTATTGTCACATCACATTCATGGGTATGAGTATGAATATTAATAAATCACAAATACTCATAATAAAACCAAATATATCTTAAAACTTCTTTGTTTTAGATCACAAAATTGCAATGATTATTAAATCCTGGAGACCTGATGCTTTCAGTAAGACCTAATCTGTATGGTGGAATTTTCCTATTTTCAAGACTGCTTAATTCATCAAGAAGCCTTCTCTGCAAAACTGGAGAAAGGTGATTAACTGAAGCCAACAGCAAACAAAAACTTGCAATTACATTCATGCAAGACCTTTGAATCTCTGTCAGTTTGTTGAACTTTTGGAAGCAGTAAATTCAAAATATGTCCTGATCTAGCCAATCAAGTGGCACACAGGAATAAAGTCTTGACTACAGTCCAGGCCATATCTGGGTTCAATTAGCAGCTAAGGCGTTGGATGAGGCGGCAAGGAAGGATGGGTATTACCATCCCCAGTGGGTGGATGGTTCTGTGGGCTTCTCCTAAGACAATACCTGGTGCATGCTTGTTAAATCACATTTGGAGGTGTACACCAAGGGGGGAAATGGATATGAAGAAAATTGGGCTGAAGCAGAAGCAGAGCAGGACATTGGATGTAGCCTTTTTATAACCATTACTCAGTCATATAATAGGGAACCAAGGAAGAGGAGGGTAATAGGGTAGGACATAAAATAAGACCCCCTTCTCCTGTGGATATGAATGGCTACATTCCCAGAACCCCCTTATGTTCTGCATTGGCATAAGCCCTACCAGACATATTCCGTGGGGTGGGGGGTAAAGAATGTGGCTGGCAGACCTAGTAACTGACATGTGGCACTAAGTAGGGAGCCACAAAATAATGCAGAAGGGAGTAAAAAAGTCTTCCAAAAAATTATATTGCCTTACATATTGCTGTTTGCTGGTTGAGCAGTGGTAACATGCTTTGCCCTTCCTCACTTTTTTGCAGTCTATTAAAGCATTTTTAGCTCAATATTCTACTGTAAACCATGAGTTGGGATCATGATGAGGGGTTGTTTGAGAGTTCTTTACTAAATGACACCACACACCTTCTTAATTAGCACAAACTGTCTTTCCAGAGGGAATAAATAATTTTCTGCCTAATTTAGTGGCCATACTCAGGAAATGCATGTTAAAACTGCAACCCATCTCCATTCAGCTTAAAACACATGATTTCACACATTTTTCCATGCTAATCTTGGATACCCCTCTAATGTTGTCATGAAATTCAGCAAGAATACAACCTTTTGCCTCTCACAGAAGTGTGTAGAGAAGTTCTGCAGGCTGCAGTAGAGCACTTTGAGAAATACTTCAGTCCTTTGTAAGACACAAAACGTTTCATGTCATTACATTCAAATCCATTGAATTTGACATGGCAGGTACCATAACTGTTTGTCAGATACTTTAACTTGATAGGAGAGCATATGAGGTTGAGTTAATGATAACAGAACAGGTACAAGATTACTGTTTCTTCAAGGACCAATACCACAAACTAATTTCTTTGAGAAAACCACGTCTTGTGTATACTGACCAATGCTGTCAATTTCCCCACTCTGCTGTGATCATGGACTTATATATATTAGTCTGATCATATCTCCCCATAATGGGAATACAGAGAGGCTAAACTTTGCAGTTTGCTAAAAGTGATTTTCAGCAGTACTGGTACTGTCACTCACTGAAGTCACCTTTGAAGAGTCAACATCAGTCTGAGTTGACTGAGGCCTATTGTTTATACAAACACCAAAATGACATGGTGATGAACAGTAAAGATGTTAGGAGTTTAAAGATAAAAAGATCCACAGTCATTTTTTTGGAACCATCTATACATGTCAGAAACCTTCTTAGTAATGAGACACGTAAAAAGCAAAATGTGCACCACAGCTGTATTGAACTGTAGCATGCTTGTATGTCCATACTTTTAGAAAGGAAAAATTTTGAAGGACTCTGACTGAACATTGAAAAAAATAAGTTTAAAAGTTAATGGGTTACATCAGTTTCCTAAGATTCTTAGCTGCTGTATTCATTTGGATTGCTATGTTGAAGCATGATGTAAAAAAAAAAAAAAATGTTTTCTGCTTAGGAACATTTTTTTCTGTTTTCATATGATTATAAACGAAAACAACAGTAAAACCATTTCCATATTTTATTGATATCATGCATCACTTCTGTGGAATACTGGTAGAGATATGCTGTACTTAGGGCATTTTTGTCATAGTTTGCATCCCTTTAATTAGCATGAAGGGCACTATGCAGTTCACTAAAAGTGAAAGGTTGGCCACCACTGACTTAAGGCATAGCACACACTAATACTTCAATATAATCAGATGTTCTTCACATTGATCATTGGTCTAGTAGCCCTAGCTATATGGGTTATATACTGCCAAAGCTACATGACACCTTCCACGCGCTCAAACTGTCAAACAGCACAAGTTGAGCTGACTAAAACACAAGTTTGGACGCAAAGCCCTTCAGAGCTTTACTGCCACTAAACAGTATATTCCTCTGAGGCTTTTCAGGATCGACAATCAGCTTGTGCTTTCCTTAGCTAGGCAAATAAGATCTCTTTAGAGAAAAAAAAACTTCTATTTTCTTAATGTTTTACTGATATATTTTCCTCTTCAGGAAACTTATTTTAAAGCTAGAAGTGCTGTATTTTAATGATTGCCTTGAGACTGTAACATACTTTTAAATGGTGTACTTGTTTCTGTCAGTTTAAAAGTAGCGTTATCTAACTGATAAAATATTTTCCATGGAGAAACTGTGTTTAACATTGTGGGCTGCCATAGTGTTTGAAAATGTTTCTACTGTTTTTTTTTTTCAGTCAAAAAAATAAAATAAAATAAAATAAATAATTTTCTGGACTGATACTTTTACTAGCATAGTTGCTCGTTTTCCCTAGGACAGAGGCACCATTTTTGGCTTGACCATGGAACAGACTGTCAGTCCCACAGTTGGTCCTTCTTCCAACCACAAAAAGAAAAATTTAAGCAAACAGTCTCTGCCATCACAGTAGTCTAAGCAAAGTATCTCAGCCACAAGTGGTTGACTCTGCTGCGGTCATTTGTTGCACCTCAGACCACTCATCTTTTACACCCAAATCCATCTAGTGTAGCACCTACAGCCACTATAGAACAGGGGTTAGCCACATCCTCTGTGGTTATTGGGGGTCCCCTCATTGAGCAAGAGAGACAGAACACTCTTGGCGGTCCTGGGAGAGGGAAAAGTGAAGGTGTCCCTGTTGTGTCAGAATGCTGTGCCCATCCTTCGGGAAGCAGCACCTCCAATTAGTAACATAGTTGGACCCATTTTTCCTGTCAAAAAGAAACAGAAAACCAAGCAAGTATCTACTCCTCCTCAAATTTCTTTGAACAGGAGTAGTTTACTGAGACTGGTTCATGGTTTTATTCAATCTATTGATCCTTTCTTGTAGTGCAGTTTCCAGTAAAAGAAAGAGGGATGTATCATTTCCTGAAGAGATTCAAGATTCTGAATCTGAATAGGAAGATGCGGTGACATATTTAGGGTTTTGTCCTCAGATTTTTTTATTCAGACTCAGATAAGAGCTCACTATCTGATTCTCCCTCGGGGGGGGGGGGTGTCTCTTTTTCTGAGACTATTGGTAGAATGTCCCAGTGTTTTCAGTGGAGAACATTGAGGTTTGTCAGTCCCTCAAAAAATACAAGTTATTACAGAAGGATTTTCCAGAACCTACATCCTCCTGTCCTGTCTGCTTTACAGGATGTATGTGTTTTGTTGCCTTCAACTTTCCAGATCAGCAGCCAGCTGTCTCTAAAAAGGCAGTATAGAATTCCTCAGTCTTAACTTTTTATACACTATTCCCAAACCTGACCCAGAAGCTATAGCCTCAGTTGACACCTCTGTTGCTAAGCACTTTGTTAATTCAAATTGCACTCTTTCTAATAAGGATAGGAAAATTATTGATAGGTATAGGGAAAAAGTATACACTTCTACAGCTTTGAATTTCAAAATTTTAAACTGTCAGGCTCATATGTGAAAGTTTTTCTGATATATTGTGAAAGTATGAGGAATATATTTGCTTTAGATAACAGTTTCTTCTGCTGCACAGGTCACTACTCCTTGTTTGCAGTATGTGTATGACTCTGTTGATACTTCTTCCAGGACAGAAATTTTTTTTAAAACACCTTTATTGAATTATCACTTGGAGCATAGGCAAATGTACAGTTATATAAAAGTAATCAAACTGTATTAATAAGTTCATGTTTACAAACATTATACTTCATATAAATTGCAATATATCATATAAACTAAGCAGCATTACATAAATTATTAACTTCTTGCCTTTTTTTAAACAAGAAGCATCTTTATTAAACCATCACTTATGATATAAGCAATCATGCATTTATATAAATGAAAATAAACCACACTGACACAATCCTAGTTACAATCATTTTACATCACAAACCATACTGACACACTCCCAGTTGCAAACATTATACATCACTTATAATCTATCCAATAATCTTCCATCAAAAATTACACAGATCATTTAAGTCCTGCCTTCTTTTAAACCTCATTCCTCCCGTGTGTGTGTTGTTCCCATAAATCCCATTTTCCTATGTAGTTTGTTTCTACCCTTTTCTAAAGATTTCAATTCCAATTATTTTACCTATGTTACTATATTCATTACTTCTAGTATAGTTGGTTTAGATTTCCATTTTCCAGCATTTGCTTTTTGGCAGGCAACATAATTAGAGACAGCAAGGCCTTAGCATGTCTAGGCAATTCAAATTCTGTATCATAGCTCAGAAAAATCATCTCCCTTGTCACACCAATCTGCACACCCAGCATCTCCAACAGTGCATCCTTCAGGGAATCCTTCAAGTCCACCAGCTCACCATGCTTCCAGAAAATATGTTCCCAATTACCCCTTTCTTCCTCATCACACCTCCAACATTTGTTGTCTACCTGAGGAAAAAGTGTCTGGAGTCTACTTGGGGTATAAAAATATCTATGTAAATATTTCCCAGCAAAAATGCTACATATTCTAGATTTTTTTGCATATTTGGGAAAATATATATAGCCTCACATTGTTTCATTGTGAATTGCTTATCCAGTCTTTCTTCTGAATCCCTTCTAACCTCCTCTGATTGATTCTTATAGTTATCATGCAATATTTTATATGCTCAACTAATTATTTCTTTTTTAATGGCAGCTTCTGTTCTATATTCTACTACAAACTCTACCATTGCTGGTCTTTCATTTAGAACCTTTATTTCTTTCTCTTTGCCTATACTCGATATCAACCCTTGATAGGGAAGGCAATCTCTAACCTGCAGTCCAAATAAATTCTTTGTGTCTTCCCATTCTATCATCTTCCCTGTCTAGTCATTTGTTCCTAATACCTTGGTTCCCTTGCCAGTTTTCTCCAATAAATGCCAGCTCCCTCTTATTATTGTCTATATCCCTAATTCCAGTCATTCCTATCAGCAAAATCCTCTTTCTTCATTCCAGTGTTGGCTTAGTTCTTATACTTTCTGATACCTTATAGATAGAATATTCAGTATGATTATGGTTATTCGTCTTAAAGGCCAGCATCCAAAATCCCAGCCTCTCATTGTTTCTTGAGCTTCTCCCATTTCATCATCATCCCTTTCCAATTTGAATTATAGCTTTCTGCTTGTGCTATGTATAGAAGCCTTAACTATGTAGCACTGAAATGCCCCTTCAAATTGGGTAATCCTGATCTACCCAGTTCTACTGAAGAATCAACTTATTCCACTTGACTCTTGCTGTCTTTCTCTCCCAGATAAAGTCCTTCAGATCTTTATTAATTGCTATCTACAACTTCTCCCCTGGTTAATAAAAATATGCCTGACTTGCGTACAAGACAAATGGGACTAGAAACATTTTAATTGTATCTTACTATCAATATCCATATAACAAAGCTTCCATTTTCTCAGCTTTTGCATTATCTTTTTAGTCTCTTCCCACATATCCTTAGCTGCCACACCAGAATCATTTTTATTCAATACTCCTAAATACTTTATTTTGTCATATCCCCATAAATATTGATATTGCTGAGCCAATTCATATGTGGGTACATAATTTAATGTTATTGCCTTTGTTTTAGCTACATTAACTTTGTGTCCCGAAAAGATTTGAAACTGCCTCAAAATGTTCCATAACACTATAATGTCTCTTTCTGGTTTTGTCAGGTATAAAATATCATCTGCAAATACAGCTGGCTTTTCTTGACTACCATACCAATTATATCCCTGAATTTCTGAGTCCCTTATTTTCTTTGCCAATGGTTCTAAATACAATGCAAATAACAAATGAGTAAATAAGGCACCCCTGACTGGTTCCTCTGCTGAAGCAAAAATTATCAGAGAGGACCCCACACACTTTAATTTTAACCTCCAATCAGTCATATATAATCCCAATCAACCTTATAATTTTTTCAGGAAATGTGAATGCTTTCTCTGCATCAAGATCCACCAACAGCAATGTTATTTTCTTACATTCTGCTTCCCTCTGGATCATCAGTGTTCTGTTAATGTTGTCAAATGTTTGCCTCCCCCTCCCCAGAACAACACTGATCCATATCTATCAATTTTGACATTACTTTTGCCATTCATTTAGCCATTATAGACATGAACACTTTATAATCATAGTTTAGTATTGAAATAGGCCTGTATGAAGCTGGATATGATGGATCTTTACCCTCTCTAGGTATTACAGCTACCACTTATTTTCTTCCAGGATGTTGGTACGTCTTCTCCTCCTCTTAAAATACTGTTAAACAAAACCTTCCAGATCTTTATCAATTTCTTCCATCCTAGCTTCCAAACTTCCACCAGAATACCATGTATTTCTGGGGACCTTCCTGTAAACTGGTTATACATCACAATTTTTCCTCATCTCCTTCTATCCTAATCATTATTAATTGAGCCTCATCTACCTCTACACTTTGGCATATTTAATTCTTCCAGAAACATTTCCATTTGGATCCTTTCTTGATTTTCATATTTATCTGCTTTATACAGATGCAATGCCTCTACATGATCTCTTGTTACCTTTCTTGTTATAGGCTCCCTAAGTTTGGTGACAGCCCTTTCTACTTTCTGTTGCCTGAGCCATTGTCCTAAAAGTTTTAGTGCTCTAGTGTTATCAAAAAACAGCTACTTAACAACAATATTTCTAAACTTGTGTATATTATCAAGGTAATCCCTTATTTTCTGCTTACCATTCTGCAGTTGATCCTCTTCATGTTTTATGAGACTCACTCTATTCTGCAGTACTTTTAGCATTTGCCATTCCCTCTAAATAATTATTGTTACTTCATAACCCATGGTTCCCTTTCTTTTATTTCCACCCTATTTTTAAACTCCACCCTAATTTTATCCTACTCCCTAGCTATATTTCCAGAAGTAATTTCTATCCTCTTGAATTGCTCCTGAATAATCTCCATTACCCATTCCTTAAATTCCTCTCTTTTCAACAGATAGTAGGGAAAGTGCCAGTGTCTAATTTTTATTTCATTACCCTGTGTTTTTAATTACTACTGGTGCATGATCTGAAATAGTTATTGGGTGCATATCAAGACCTTCAATTAAATGCACATTTTCCTGTGAAATGTAAATTCTGTCTAGCCTAGCCCAGTTTTTATATCTTGGGAAATAATATGTAAATTCACTCTGAACTCCTATTATAAGATATATAATAATATAATATATATATATATATATATATATATATATATAATATAATATAAATATAATATATTATATTATAAGAATTTACATCTTCCATGCCAAATATTTTCATAAATTTCTTCAAAAATGTACCCTTCTTTGTTATACTTTTTTCTCTGGGACCCCCAGACACATATTCACTGCTGCAAATCAAATTCCGGTCACCATCTATAAGTAATATTCCTTGCTGAAAATTGATTATTTCTCCCAGAATTTTGTTAAGCTTTATTATACCAGTTTTAGGTGGAATATAAATATATGCCAGTGTAATCCTCCTCCCTTACCAGTAGCCCTATAGCACTACAAATCTGCTATTATTATCCTCTTCTATCACTATTGGAGCTCCTCTTACAATTAATATAAGTACTGTTTTCCTTTGTCTCAGATATTCCACTGAATACTCATCCTGAAAACCTCTCTTTATCAAATTCACGTTCAGTTCTTTCCAAGTTTGTCTCCTGTAACATATCTATTTGCACTCTATATTTTTAATATAGCCCACTATTCTTTCTTTTTTGTATTTATCTGTGAGACCATTGTCATTTAATGATATTGCAGAAAGAATAATTGCATTAAAATGTTATTATTCTCACCTTTTATGTATAACATCTTGTTAAATGTCTAGTTCTAGCTTTTGTGTTACATGCATACACATTCTGGCAGGTTGAACTTTGATATAGATGTTTCTTGTTGTATCCATTTCAGCTTATGTCATATTTTTGAAAGTCCTCAAACAAAAAACAAACAAACCCTCGATACCAACTGAAACCTATTCATTTAATACTAACACAAAAACTATATACATCTTGAAATATTGAAGTTTGACCTTCCTAAAAGGAACAGATGTCGACAGCCAGCCTCACAGACGCGAGGTAACCTAAAAGAAAGGTTATCAATGATAAGACACATGGGGCAGCCTGTACATCTACTAAGTACTAACTGGTTTTGCCTTAGCTTTACAGCTCTCCCAGCTGGGAAAACACCAGAATGATTTCAGAGAACATTATCTCCTTGCCAGTTTCTCTCTTCTTTTTTCCACCAGCCAATCGCTCTCCACCAGTGTATAGCCAATTTCTCTTTATCAAATTGTCTGCATGGAGACATGAGAACCAGTCAACTTCTCATTATCAGATTGTTTCCAAGGAGACATGAGAGCCAGATACAGAATTGCTACTAAGCATACATTCATTTACTAGAGAATGCCTCATAATATTCAATACTGTTTTTCATTTACTTGCTTTCTTATAAAACCTGTCACTAAATCAGTCTAAGGTCCTTAATCCAGTCATTCTCCCATGCAAGAACAAGAAAAGCACATTCATTATTCTTTTGTCATGCTCTTTAATCAGGCTTTTTTTTTACATCGCAGTGCCTAATGAACAAGAAGAAAGAGAGAATGGAGAAAGAAAGGGAAAAAAAAGAACAGCAGCAGCTATTTACAATCCCCATTACACTTAAAAGTAACTGAGAAAACTTTACTGCATGCAAAAAAAAATATACCACAACAATAGTACTATTAGAAAAAATGTTTTCTTTACTTACAATTAACTTTCTCCCCTCTCTTCTCCTGCCAAAGCATTTTTCTGAACATTAATGACATGAAGTAGGGCATATACTTTAGAGTCCCCCACAAGTTCAACAAATTCTGAAAAAGTCTCATACTTCCATATTTTCTTGTTCTGTCATATTTCACAAATACAATAACTGTAATCCCACATTAAGTTAATGATTTTATTAATGTTCATCTCCATCTCCCAAATCCTGTCTCTGCTTCATTTTCAATGTTTTCTTGATTTTTTTCTAGTCAACTCTCATGTTCCCTTCCTTCTTTCCAACATTTTCAATTGAAACAGTGGAAAGGTTTCACAGGTACAGTCTCTCTGTGGTCTTTATTATCAGAAGAACAAGAAGCAGACTCTCCTCCTTTTTCACAGTTTACTTTTTGTTTGACAATTTTTTTGTATTTCCTCCTTAGCATGTACTTCATCATAAAATGATTCTTTCCCTCCAGGGAAGAATCCCTTGAAGACAGCTGGGTACAGCAGTTTAAATCTCACACCTGCTTCCTGACATTCCCTGAACACTGGAATTAATTTACTCATTATACACCGGGCAGAAGAGGAGCAATTATTCTCCACAAACACAATTCTGTCTCCCACTTTTAGTACTTTGTCCTTCTGCACAGTTTTGTCAGAATCAACTCCTTCCACTGATAGGACTGCATCTTTATTATTAAGTTTTGATTGCTTTTTCATAGCCAGGTTTGCAGCATACACACAATGTGCTATTTCAACTAACAACTCCTGATGTGGAATACCAGTCCAGTTGCTTATTTATGCTTTCATAAAATGAATGCAGTCTGTTCCTTCCAGCTTCTCTGGTATAACTGAAAAATCTCACCGTTTCCCTACTTGCTCTGCCTTCTAACTATTATTTTTTGAAACATCTCTTCCTGAGCAGTCTCATATTTAGCCAGCCTTTTCTTCATTTCAGTATCTGATTTTTGCAGCTTTATCATCTCATCTGAATATCTGTGTAAAGTTTCTTCCATTTTTTTTCCAGTCTTTTGCCGTTTGTGTTGATATAATCCATCAGTACTTTGTTTATTTTAAACAGGTCTGCATACAGTTCTATTATATCATCCTGCAGGTTACTGGAATTCATGTCTGGTGGTTGCATTGCTTTTTGTTGAACAGCTGCAGAACTTTCCCCATTCAGTATTTCTTCCTCAGTTTCTTTGGCTGATGTTTTCCAGGTGCTCTGTATTTCTTTTTTTCCCGGCATTCAGATAGTACACTTGCTAGCCAGTTATTGAAATGTAGCCATAAACACAAAGGTCTACTGGCCTTCTCTGTTGGATTTCTGTTTTCATACTGGGAGAGCTAGAGTTAAGCTGTTACTCAGTGTGCAGTCATCTTGGAAGTCCTCTCCACTGGTATGGTTTTGAGGAGGTTTACTTGACTGCATTCTCAGAACCGCCCAGATTTTAAAAATTAGATTTTAAATTATCCCTTGGATACAGATTTAGTGTTTGGACCCTCTGCTCCAGAGGTGATCAAAAAGTGCGATAAAAGGGACAAGTGGAAGAATTTCTACAATTTTTCGGCCCCTCTTTTCCGCATTTTCCAATGGATTTTCTTTCTCTTCATTCAAGTTTGGCAAACAAGCAAAATTAAAATTTATGTACTCACCATAACTAGGCATCTGTGTTGTCCATTTTCATTCTTCTTCAACATATGGTTTCCTATCCAACACTTGAATCCAACTCAGCCACATATTCCAGACATCAGATCCAACTCTCGAGCTCTTGCCTCTACCCCTAATGGCCTATTCCATCCCTATTGCCTCAGATCAAGTTTGCTGACATACATTTCTATGGTTAGACACAGACATGTGTAAACAGATAGAAAAACGTAGGGCTCAAACCTAGAACTGCAGGTTCAAAATACAGTCCAATAGGCCTTTCCAGAAGAAAAGGATAGGGAATGGATGGGAGGGAAGTTGAGGAAAAATGAAAATGGACAACACAGATGCCTAGTTATGGTGAGTATAACAAAAGGAGATACTGTCAGCCCAGCTAGCTGGAAGTTTGGAAATAATTATATGTCATTTATGAATATTAATATGATTGATATAGAGGTGTGACAGGAGGAGATATTGCCAGCCCAGCAATCTGGAATTTTGTAAGTGGCAGTGTGTCATTTGTGAATATCAACATGCTCATGTAAGATGCTTGTGTTACAGATGTATTAGAACTGTATTTCATATTGTACAGACGTGCTGAACAGATATTTTGTAAAGTACTGAGAATAAATGTATATGCACTACTGTAACTGTTTAGATGTATGTATTTTAACAGGGGAGACTGAAACATAGGTGATTGACTTGCAAAACTTCAGAAGAATGGTTGAGTTACTTTATGGCAGGGCCATAAATAAAAGAAATGTTATCTTTCAGTTTCAGTGCTATAGGAGACAATGTTTACAACTAGACGTTTTTTGTATTGTCTTTAAATATGGACTAATGTAAATTATTTTATGACTTCCAATATTTGCCAAATGATTTGAGGTCTATGTGTTTTCACAGGTGGATGCTAAATGCTACCAGCTGCAGTGGGGGCTTTCACCTGGGCTAGTCAGATGTCAAGAAGTAATGTCATGCTGCAAGCTACCCCACCAGTAATATTTGAAATATTAATTTAAGAAGTCTCTGAGAGAGAGAGAGACTGAGCATTCTGTATTTTGTCTTTGACCTGACAAGAGCATCCATTCACCACATCTGCCTGCTTGTTCCTCTGTAAGTAAGTTAACTAGGGTACAATAATTTCTTTTAGATACAGTCAAGAATATAGTGATGTATAGCTTAGATGTTTTCTTTAATTTATTTCAGACTGTCCTATATTGTTTTAAATATTTTCTGTGATTTTTAAACTCTGATGTAACTGTGATTATTTACTGAGGATTTTCTCATTTTTTTATTTGTTATTAAATATATTTAAACATTTCACTGTGGCTGATATTTGTGAGACATATTTAAGTTCTGAGAGTACTTGCATATTTATTTGGTGACACTGTGGACCACTCCTAATAGCCTTGCTCTTGGTCAAACTACCATTTGGATTAATAATAACATTACACAGGAATACTGGACACCCTTTGTTAAGGACCTTAAGGTAGCTGGTGACAGTAAAAGCTACCTTTTAGTCTGGGCAGAAGGTGTGTGTGTGTGTGTGTGTGTGTGTGTGTGTGTGTGTGTGTGTGTGTGTGTGTGTGTGTGTGTGTAAATCAAAACTCAAAGTGTGTGTGTGTGTGAGCTACTTGAGCAGGGACACAAAGCACTGGTAGGACAGTGAAGATGCTGGAAGTCTTGGTTTAGCCGCTCAGCTGAGATATCAACTCTATAGCTGTGTCAGTGGGAAGTCTTATTGGGGATCTAGAGAAAGAGGGAGAAACCAGCCCCAGACTGACTGTGGTCTCTGCATGCTCCTAATGGTAACTGCACTTTACTCTGTGTGGGTACTTGTCATCTTCCTAATGTATGTCCTCCACTGGTGCTAGTGGTGAGTATTGAGGCTCCTTGATTACTGGGCCAGTGTTAGGGTATCACAGTGAGTACATAACATTTAAATCTGATGTTGTCCTTTTTATTCTTTTTCAGCCTATGGGACAGAGTTCCCAGCTACATTGTTCTTGGGTGGCCCTCATGGAAGGATTTTTCCGAGCACCGCCGAACCAAAGGTGGCTCTGTTTCTGAAAATAATATCCAATTTGTAATGAGAAACAAAAGTATGAGCACTGCACCATGTAGCTGCAGCACAAATGTCATCAACAGATGTTCTTGACCAAAAAGCAGATTATGTAGCCATGGATCTGGTTGAATGAGTTTTGGGAGGTTTAGGTAATGTCATGCCTTTCTAAGAATAAATGCAGGAAGTACAAACTAGATGAAGCCAAAGAAAAAGATTTGTTCTTCCATTTGCTTTTGTACACTTTTTTGGTAGAATCTTTTCTTTTTGAGAGCCCAAAATAATCTCAAGTACAGGGGAAGAAAGCCTGGACTGTCTACCTATTACTGGAAGTGGAGAAAACATGTGGATAATTTCAGGGCTTGAATGTTGGAATGAAGGATCTATGACAGGTGAGAAAGGAGATCCAGAGTTGGCTCCAGTATCCACTGAGGGTAACAAAGGTGAAACCATAGAAAGGGGAATCACACTTAAGGCCAGAAAAGGCCAGTGAGGATTACTGAGTTTTTCAGCCAATGTTTCAGCCAACTTGCTTTCTGTAGAAATATGGGAGTCAACAAGGGGAGAGGAGGATACGTGTAAAGGAATCCTGAGGGCCAAGTGTGCACTAGAGCATCTCTTGGTGACTCCCCCTGACAGGGGATAAAGAGTGAAGTACTTACACTTCTTGTTGAAGGGTAGTGGCAAATAGTTCACAGCAAGATTGACCCTGATACTGGAAGATCATCTCCACTACAGACTGATTGATAGACCACTCATGAGGCATCAGACCAGATCTGCTTAGTTTGTCCGCTAGCACACTGGTCTTCCCCAGAATGTGAGTTGCAATTAGAAAGTGGTTTGATGAGATGACCCATTCTCAAGCTCTCATGGCCTTTCTGCAAAGGGGATAAGATTGAGCTCCTCCTTGTTTGTTGATGGACCAGACTACAGACATGTTGTCAGTCTGAATTGCAATAGACCCCAAGGGAAGACCATCTTGAAATGCCTGCAACACTAATAGGACTGCTCTCATTTCTAGGACACTGACATGCAACTTGGTCAGTTGGGGGAACTACATGCCATGGACTGTTCTTCCCAAGAAATGACCCCCCCCTCCCCAAGTTGAAAAGTGTCCATGGTCACTGTGGCTACTGGATTTGATAGAACAAAGGGTCTGCCGAGATATATCCATCAGCGAATGTGCTGCTTGCAAACTGGGGTGAGTTTTACTGGAAAGGATAGGGGTTGATACAGAATGGATTACTGTACAGCTACAGCCCATTGGAGAACCCCCCTAAAGAAACATGCTGCAGGAAGTAGCACTATGGCTGCTGCCATTGATCCTAGTGCGTGAAGTATTAACCTTGCTTGAGGAAGTGGGTGAGCAATGAGAATTTGAATCTGGTTTCTTATAGTTGCAGTACAATGAAGAGGTAGAGAAAGTATCTGTGTTGTCTTACTTAAAACTGAACTGATGAAATCATAGCTCTGAACCAGTATTAGGTTTGACTTGGTATGATTTATTGTAATACCCAAAGATTTGCAAATATAGTCCCTGGCATGCCAAAGTAGATGCTTGGAGTGGGCAGTGAGGAGCCAGTCATCTAGATATGGAAACACCAGGAATCCCCTCAGCCTCAAGTGAGCTGCCACTACTGCCATGTATTTAGTAAATACCCTGGGGGCTGTGGTGAGTCCAAAGGGCTGAGCTCTGAACTGATAATGACTGGCTCCCAACTGTGTTCTGGATCATCTGTCTATTTTGATATGATAGTACACATCCTGAAGAGCTATAGAGCACATCCAATCATCCTTGTGAAGAAAAGTAGGATGGACTGAAATAAGACCATTCAGAACTTTGCTTTCTTTATGCACTGATTCAAGTTGTTTAGATCCAAAATGGGTCCAAGGTCCCTTGTTTTCTCTGGCACTAAAAAAGAAACATAAATAAGTTCTAAATACTATTTGGTCTGGCGGGATTGTTTGAATGGCTCTTTTGTCTAGCAGCTTTTGAACTTCTTGTGCTGCTGCCTTCCTTTGACTGGGTGGAACATCGGGAAGTCTCTTCCTTTGGTGAAATGGAACAAGGAAAAAATGGTATGTAATAATCTCTGGATAATATTCTTAGCATCTGTGTGTCTTGTATTATACTTGCCCAGGCGTCTGGGTCCAAAGACAATTGGCCCCAACAACTGCCTCCAGATTTGGACAGTTAGGCAGCACTTCAGGAGCACTGAAAGGGCCTGTCTGAAAAGAATCTCTGAAGTTGAAGCCCTGGTTCTGTGGGCCTCCTCTGCCTCTATGATGAAGACTACCATTAAAATTTCCTCCTCTGCTTCTGGAGGAATTACCCCGAGCAAATTCTGGAAAGGCCCCCGAGATTTACAGAGACACATTCTCGTGCCATCTCTCTAATTCCTAGAAAAGGTTTTCTGAGGTGTAGAAAACTAGCTTCCCATGGCAGACAGAGTCTTTCCATCTTGCTCACTGCTGATAAGCAAATCTTTTACTGATGGCCCAAATAAGGAAGTACCATCGAATGGGGCATTAATAAAGGACGTCTTAAAAGGCTCCACCAAGTCACATAGCCCACATCCAGGCATGTCTTCTTATGGCAATGCCTGAACCGGCTGCTCATGAGGTACGTTCAGCTGTGTGAGAGATCAACCTCACTGAAGTGTTTGATATAAATAACAGAGTGGCCAGTAGTGACAATATTCTTTTGAAGCCCTCAGCAGACCTGGACTCTGACAGAGTATTTAAATGTTCTTTGGTCAAATCTCTCTGAAGCCTAGTAAAATGTGCCAGGTAATGACAAAACGGGGATCCTTGTCAGCAGAAACCACACAATAAAAACCTTAACGCGTTTTATTTATAGTAACCAACAGAGCGTTTTCGCCACAGTAAACCGTGGCTTCTTCAGAGGAAATAAACATCTAAAATAATACACTCCATTTATATCAGGAAAATTCAGGAAGTGACATCTTCCTATTTCCTGAAGCCAGCAGCAATTTTTTTAAAAATAAATGTAGTACACAACACAATGCACTACAAAGCATATCCACAATTAATACCAAAACATATATAAAACTTTCCTAAGAGAACATAAATTAAAAGAAAAATATAAATGTTAAAAAGTTAAAAACTTCAATTTATTATTTTATTTTTAATTATGTGTTTACTATATGTCTATTAACACAGGACCAGACGCTCAATGAAAGAAAAGAATCCTAAAAGAATGTATAAGTTTATGTAGGCCTGCAATTACAAATTCCTACTTACCTATTATTGACACGCTAAAATGTCTTTAGGATATCCAGTCTTGTACCTATGGACATGTATAAACCAAATTCATTTAAAGCCCTAAGGTGTAGGGAAGCCCATTTGTGAGATAATAAGTATCCTAATTATCAAATTACCAAATAACCCTATACCTAAAGTAAAAGGAACCTGCACTACCCTGTCTTCATAAAGGTGACAAACAGCAGGTTGGAATACCAAAAAGGACCCTATAATCTATCTAAAATAACTTTTTAATTTCAGTACAGGAGCTATATTGCAGTTGCTGTTCAACCCAGGATGCCTAAACGCATCTAGGCGTAACTGCCATTCTAGTTCCCGATTTTCCAAAATTAACGAAAAAGGGCCACCCCTAGTCCTTAATGGTACGTGGTCAATGGCCATAAATTGTCCAGTATATTTGTAATAAGTTTAGAACAGGGATATGTAATGGAAGACCTGCCATCAATCAACGCTCTCATGGGGGGATTGTCAATACTCTTATGAATCTTAGGGATTCCGAACATGACAGGTATTTTTGGACAATTTATATCAATATAATTGTACAAGTTCATGTCAATTTTACCTGCCAGGAACAGATCCCTAAAATAACCCCTAATTCTCTGAGTGTTGCCAAAATTAAATTGTCCAAAAATATACTGGACAAATATATGAAAGAGATTACCAGTATATGTAAGGACTCGTGGTCCTTTCTTGACAGCATTAATGGCATTCCATATAATGGTGAAAATAACTTTTTAACCATAGATGTGGTAGACCTATACACTTCTATACCGCATCAAGAAGCGGTGGAGTGGATAGGGTCTATGCTTCAGGTATTTGGGGCCTCTAAGTTGGAAGTAGACTTGGTCACAGAATTATTGGATATTGTCCTGACCTCTAATTACTTCACCTTTAATGGTGACTTCTTTCTACAAAAACGTGGTGTAGCGATGGGCTCTCCATGTGGGGCTGGAGTAGCAAACTATGTTATGGGATACTGGGAGGCTAATATTCTAAGGAAGGTCCCTGGTTTAATGGAACCTGTTATGTTCTATACCCGGTTCTTGGATGATATTTTTATTTTGTTCAGGGGCTCGGAACTAGAAGCTGCAGGTTTCGTGGAAACTATGAATTCAACAACTGAATTCTTAAAATTCACATTCAAATTTTCAACCAGTGAGATTGACTATCTTGACGTCAAGTTAGTAAAGGACCCTGTAGATCAAGGACTGACGTCAACCGTATTTAGAAAATCTACATACTGCAATTCATTCCTGCACTTCTCCAGTTTCCACCCGTACCAACAGAAAAGGTCCATTGTGAAGGGACAACTGGTGAGGGCAGGAAGAATGTGCAGTACTTTGGCGGACTTTACCAAAGAATGTGCTTTATTGAGAGAAATGTTTAGTAATCGAGGGTACCCCGATAAAATGTTATTAGATCTGATTGGAGAAGTTACTTTTAAAAGGATCAATGTTTTTTATAAACCTTTATTACTCCCACAAAATCCTGCACACGTTGACCCCACTATCAACACAGTTTCAGATGAGATTAATCTCAACAACGGGGTGATTGTCACAGGTACATCAATAGGTGAAGAATATGACTTCTCCTTGAGTTTCATCACTACCTTTAGTAAAAATTCTAAAGGGATTCTGGCTATAATACGGAAGAACTGGCATCTTATATCTTCTAATTCACTTTTGGTTGAAAAACTAGGTAGTAAGCCTAGATTTATTTTTAAGAGATCACATAACCTCAAGGAATTGTTACAAAGGGACGTACCTCAAAATACATTCCATAAGAGGAGAGGTATGTTTAAATGTGGCTTTTGTAAATTTTGTAATAAGGTCAGAATAGGTGAGACATTTAAGGTCAGGGATAGGAAGTACAACATCTGTTTTACTCTAAACTGTGAGAGTAAATCTATTATTTACATCGCCATGTGTAATTGTTGCCAAGCGTTCTACATCGGGAAAACGGACCGTCGGGTCCGAGACCGAATGTATGAACATATGTATGCTATTAAGAACAATAAGGACGACAATGCACTGGCAAAGCATATAGGTTTAAATCCAGGTCATAGCTTCCAATTTATGGCCATTGACCACGTACCATTAAGGACTAGGGGTGGCCCTTTTTCGTTAATTTTGGAAAATCGGGAACTAGAATGGCAGTTACGCCTAGATGCGTTTAGGCATCCTGGGTTGAACAGCAACTGCAATATAGCTCCTGTACTGAAATTAAAAAGTTATTTTAGATAGATTATAGGGTCCTTTTTGGTATTCCAACCTGCTGTTTGTCACCTTTATGAAGACAGGGTAGTGCAGGTTCCTTTTACTTTAGGTATAGGGTTATTTGGTAATTTGATAATTAGGATACTTATTATCTCACAAATGGGCTTCCCTACACCTTAGGGCTTTAAATGAATTTGGTTTATACATGTCCATAGGTACAAGACTGGATATCCTAAAGACATTTTAGCGTGTCAATAATAGGTAAGTAGGAATTTGTAATTGCAGGCCTACATAAACTTATACATTCTTTTAGGATTCTTTTCTTTCATTGAGCGTCTGGTCCTGTGTTAATAGACATATAGTAAACACATAATTAAAAATAAAATAATAAATTGAAGTTTTTAACTTTTTAACATTTATATTTTTCTTTTAATTTATGTTCTCTTAGGAAAGTTTTATATATGTTTTGGTATTAATTGTGGATATGCTTTGTAATGCATTGTGTTGTGTACTACATTTATTTTTAAAAAAAATGCTGCTGGCTTCAGGAAATAGGAAGATGTCACTTCCTGATTTTTCCTGATATAAATGGAGTGTATTATTTTAGATGTTTATTTCCTCTGAAGAAGCCACGGTTTACTGTGGCGAAAACACTCTGTTGGTTACTATAAATAAAATGCGTTAAGGTTTTTATTGTGTGGTTTCTGCTGACAAGGATCCTCGTTTTGTCATTATTTGGTTTTGGTTTTTTTCTTCTTTCGTTCAAAATGTGCCAGGTAGTTTAGTGACCTTAGAGCCAAGTTTGCTAAGGCAAAGACTTACTTTCCAAATCTGTCTAATGTTCTAGACTCTCTGTTTGGTGGATGGACAGAAGAGCTCTGCTCTGCTAGCTCTTTCTTAGTGGCTGCTGCCACCACCATAGCAACACCTGGGACACCTTTGCTCCGGGGGGGGTGGGGGTCTGTCGGTTGGCAGGGCTAAAAATGTATTACTAGTCATTTGGGAATGGGTTTTATGGTATTTGGCTCCTTCCATGCCCAATGGGAAACAAAATCAGCAAGCTCATCCACGGGGGGGGGGGGTTAACCAAAGATGTAGACGGGCAAGTACCAAAAGCCTCCAAAAATACTGATTCTTCTGGTGAGTGATTTTGTGAAGACCAACCACCTTTCTGTTTCAGGATCTCTAAAACATCTCCAAAGGAGATGACATCAGGTGTTGACCTGGGGGACCCCATTTCTTCATCAAATTAGTATCCTCCATGTGTCTCCTTTTGCATGTTCTCTTCCAGTGCACTTCCTCTGTGGAGTGTTCAGGCGAGGTGCTGGAAGAGAGGGAAAGTTCCTCCACTGGAACTGACTGGAGACATATTGGAATTGACTGTCCCTGTGGAATAGGCCTGTCTGACTCAGTGCTCAGAATCAATGAGAGAAAAGGTGTAGAATCCAAAATATGAGAGGATTGTTCTCTTTGGACAGAAAAAGCCCTTTCCACCACCTTGAAAGCTGACAGACCCAGAGAGGCTTTGGCTTGCCTTCTAGGACCTGAAACACCAGACAAAGGTAGATCTAGGTCACATTCAGATCCGTGGCTCAGGAGCAAAATCAGATCCAAACTGCCCATGGCTAAGGCTCCGAGGTGAAGGGATGGATCCAATAAAATCAGAGGCAAAACTATCCCTTTGGATCCGACGCAGACACTTCGACTTTGAGATCCATTCTGATCTAAAGATATCTGAACAGAACCAGTCAAGGAAATAATCGGAGTGAAGGAAGAAGCCCTCCTCAGATCCTGATCCTCTAAAGCATTTTGGATCCTGCAACTCAAACCACTGGATGGATCGGAGAAGGAGATAAGATGGTCATTGATGTGACAGGCATACTCATGGATTCGATAGGGGACAGAGCTTGTAAGACCCCCATCTGGATTGGAGTTCTGAGAAACTTTTGCATCATCCTATCCACATCTGCTTCTGACAAGCTTCTGGAGGACCTACAGGAAATGGATCTATATTATATTTTTGAAAGACGACAATGTCGAATCTGACATTGTCGAAATGAGAATATCAAACGCTCAGATTCTCGAGCGTGTAAATGGAAATCTCTGTAATGGGAGATTTCCATTTACTGCAATGTAGTGCAGTCTCGGAGTTGGTATATTTAAGTAGTGGGGGGTTGTGGGAGTTGCAGCCCCCCTACTTAAACCCGTTAGGGTACTTTTTTTTTTTGTGTGTGTTTTTATAATGTCGATGTTTGACGACATCAACCATAGGTTGTCAACCATATGCTGTTCGATGTTTTCAAATGTCGATCTCATAACATAGACCCCAGGAAATAGTGAATGGAGGCCCTGAATGCTCCTTTAGAGTCTGAAGCAATTGACATGGCAGGGTGAGTGGAATTAATTTGATGGTAAACTCTGGAGTTGTACTCCTTTAAGAAGTACCCAGCTTCAGATCCAATGACCTAGGATCCATGGGGGGCATTGTTGGACTTATAGTTATAATAGGTGGTGCAGAAACCTTAAGATCCTAAGGCTTCAGATCCAACATTTTAGGATCCGAAATTTTCTTAGTTTTTAAGGGAAGCTCTGATGAAGACCTGGGGACTTCGGAGAGGAGCATTTCTTGTGCTGAAGAAGATGTAGAAGGGAGAAGACCTCTTAAAATAAGCTTATTGTGTCTGTCTACCAGAGGTCTTGGACTAAAAGTACAGCAGATCTTGCTAGATGTGTCCAAGCGCACTGCCTCAATAAAGTACAAGCACTTCTTATGGGTATCTGACTTTGGGATTTTATGCCCACAAGAAGTGTATTTCTTAAAGCCTGTTGGTTTGTCCGACATGTTAAGAGACAAGCAGAAAAAAGGACAAACACTTAAAAGGTAAACTAGTAATAAAGTTTTTTTGTTTTTTTTTTAATACATGATAAAGGAAGAAAGGAAGGAAGATTGATTACCAATGATGGTAAACTGAGAAAACACTCCGTAGAGAAAAAAGGGTAATCAGAAATACCAACAATGGTAAAGTAGAATTATTATAACAATAGCACAGAAAATAGGAAAATCCTAATGACCAGTGAGAAAATAAGAGGGAGGATAGTAAACTAGCTAAATAGAAATTTAAGGAAAAAAACTTTTAAAGTTGAACTGACAAAATAAAAAGTTGTATTACAGGTCACGTGTCAAACCTGTGTCTGTTCATGATGGTGTCAAATGAAATCTGAGGCAATGGGGATGGAATAGGGTATTACAGATGGAGTAGCTCAAGAGCTGGATCTGAAGTCTGGAATATGTGTCCAAGTTGGACCCTTAACCATATGTTGAGGAAAAAATGAAAAGGAAAACATCAGATTAAACAGTCTCAACAGAATTCAGGTAAACAGCCATTTAAGAAATGGCAAGGAGGTACCAAACAGAAGTCTCAAACCTTCCAAACCAAGGACACTCCAACAAGTCAGAATAACTATTCAAGAGAGCTTGTAATCCCCTCCCACCCTGGCCCTTTTTCAATTCCAGGAAGTCTGAATCTCCCTTTTTCTATTTAGCAACAGATTGTTTCAGACAAATTGGTACTGAAAATCATTTGTCAGAGTTACAGATGGTAGTGAGAGGAAATTTCTCTTTTCTAGGGGGTCATTCCTCATCCGGCAGATAAGACTGTTTTGTTTCCACCTGTTCTTCATCATATGCTCTCCCAAAGATTGATACAGAACCAATTATTCATAATTATTCATTTCCAGGTGGGGAAGAGGTTTTTATTCAAGGACGTTCCTAGTCCCAAAGAAAGAAAATGCTTGGAAGCCAGTTCTGGATCGTTCTTTTCTAAACCTGTTTGTGATAGTGTTGAAATTCAAAACAGTATCACTTCACAACCTGTTGCTTCTTCTTACACTTTCAAGTTTCTTGGTAATACTAGACTTAAAATATGCTTATCATTATATTCCCATTCATCCAGACATCAGGCGTTTCTTAAAGTTTTGTGTGTCTGGATCACATTATAAGTTCTCTGCCTTACCGTTTGGACTATCCACTGCACCAAGAATGTTCTTAAAGTGTTTAGCTCATTGCAGGCTACAGAATATCTATTTTTTTGCATATTTAAAGACTTTCTTATCTTTGTAAAGTCTTTTTCAAACTGTCAGGAATATCTCTCTCTTGGGTGATGACTTCCTTATCTTGGGTGAGAGATTTCTTGCACAAGCTGGGATTCCAAAAGAACTTTCAAAAGACTTTCTTGACTCCCTCACACAGGATTGAGTTCCTGAGAAATCAACTAGACACCTCAGTTCAGACAGCTTTACATCCACAAGAAAAATAAATCTATATCTAGATCTATTTCTAAGGTCTTCCTCTTAGACTTCAGTCACTACAAAGGAATACCTCAGGACATTGGGTCTCAAGGCATCTATGATTCTCATGAAAACCCTGGCATAGCTATACATGAAAAAGATACAGTGATATCTGTAATCTCTTTGGTTCCAGCATCAACACCCTTTATCTTTTCAAATCTAAGTACTGGGGTTTGTCAGAAGAGATGTCACTTGGCGGACACAACAGATAACCTTAAATCAAGGTCTCCCCTTCTCACTCCCTGCTCCAAAAAGCAGTCACCACAGATGTTTCAGACATTGTTTGGCAAGCAGTTTCAGGAGAGATAAAAGTGCAGGGAGTGTGGGATACCAAGGAACTGCCAGCACATAATATCAAGCAGATGCTTGCCCTGACCAAGGCACTCAATTTTCTGAACCATCTTTGGTTTCTGGACTTATTCAAGAGATTGCAAACAATACCACAGTGATGTAGTACATCAACAAGCAAGGGAAAACTAGGTTGTCTCTACAACAAAAGGAGGAAGATACTACAAGATAGAGCAAAATCCTTGAAAGGTAAGACACCTTTGATCATTATAAGTAAAAAACTAAGAGCTCTCATAAAATCATCCAAGGCAAATTTTGAGAGAAAAATCACCAAGGACTCAAAAGACAATCATAAGGCCTTCTTTAGCTATGTTAGAAACCTAGGAGGAAACTCCCAGATATGCTCAGAATTAGTTCAAAATGATGTGAAGATTACTGAACCTACACACATTGCCAACATACTGGCTGACAGGTTCAGTGCAAACTCCCTCCCTCCACCCCCAACGGAGAGACATCTATACCAGAGGATTGTAGCCCCCAAACATCTCCAACGCCCAGGTGAGAACTGCTCTCTCCAAAGCAAAAACACAGCATCCATGGGACCGGATGGTGTCCCCGGCTGTGTGCTCCACGAACTCAATGAGGAATTAAACCCGCAGTTAGGACAGCTGTTTAATCTTAGCCTCACCTCAGAATACGCACTCCAAGGAGTGGCGACGCGACTGTGGTCCCACTTCACAAGGGCGGTGCCTCCACCGACCCTGGAAATTACCGTCCCATTAGCTTGACAAGCCTTATCTGCAAAGCCATGGAGAGGATCATAATGGAACTCATAAATAAAGACATAGGGAACTTGCAGACTTTGGATCCAACCCAGTTTGGCTTTGTCAAAGGCAGATCATGCCTTTTAAACTTGGTTGACTTTTTCGAGACAGTCACCAAGGCCATTGATGAGGGAAAGGCAGCCCATACAGCCTACCTTGACCTGGCAAAGGCCTTCACACAATACCCCACTCAGGTATCATCGAAAAACTCATCAGCTTGAATGTAAACCCATTCATCACAAGATGGGTTGCAAACTGGCTAAGTGACAGAACCCACAGGGTCAGAGTTGCTGGAGCCATGTCAGACTCAAAGCCTGTCACAAGTGGTGTCCCACAGGGCTCAGTCCTGGGTCCACTCTTGTTCGGCATCTACTTTTCTGAAGTACAAGCAAACACAGGAGGGTTATGGCTGACAAAGTTTGCAGATGACTGCAAACTGGGCCATAGTCGAAAACACATCTGACACAGATATCCTTCAGAAGGGCCTCACAGAAACGGATAACTGGTGCCAGAGCCATGGCCTAAAGTTAAATGCCAAGAAATGCATAGTCATACCCTTCGGGAAAAACAAGGTTACCCCTAGCTACCATATAGGTGGCAATCCACTGAGCACAGAAGAAGTCATCAGGGATCTGGGGACCCAGGTTGACAGTAGCCTTCGCTTGACACTCATGTTGCTAAAGTAGTTAGGAAAACCTTCTACATTGCCCACCTGATCATGAAGGGATTCACATCTAGATCAAGGGAGGTCATCGTCCCCCTGTACTCATCACTCATTAGACCTATGATTGAGTACAATGCCCCATTCGGAATGTATCTGACCCGACACCTGCAGCAGCTGGAAAGGCCCCAAAAGTTCCTCACCAAAAGGATAAAGGGTCTCAAAAATATGTCTTATGCTGCCCGACTGAAAGAACTCCAGCTCTATTCAGTCTCATACCGCTTGCTCAGAGGTGACCTGTGCTTCTCATATAAGGCCATGTCAAACCCTGATTTGATGAATATGCTTCACCTCAAAAAATCTAGATCCCTCAGAACCACAAGGGCGGGAGACTTAAACCTTGACACGGTTATTAATAGAACGTGCTGGAGGGACAGATTCATCACCCAGAGACTCCCTATGCTGTGGAACAAAATCCCGGTACATGTGAGGCAGAGCACCTCGCTGGCCTTGTTCAAGAGGAATCTTGACCAATGGATGGGGGATCGCAGATATACCCCAGGGATTACTTCAGTGTCACTGCTTGACAGAGGCACAGCAAAATAATAGGCATAGTTTTATTCAAACTAAAGGGGTGGCGAAAGCCAAATAACTATGGGCTAGGCTTATAAATGCCCTTGGGCAGATAGCCTAGTATGAACCTATGAACCTATGAACCTATGAACCTTGCAGACTAACCACATTAGCTTAGGATACAGCTTCACAGCACAATCTCACTCCACAGGCGACTTACATTCTGTCAGAGCAAAACTTTGTGGCAGACAAGCTGAGAAGGACTATGGCAGACCTTCACGAATGGAAACTAGATCTGGGGGTCTTCCATGATCTGATTATCTGTGGGGAGTTCCTCAAGAAGACCTCTTTGCCTCCACTCTGAACAATCAGCTGGCAAAGTTCTGTTCCAGGACTCCATACAAGATGACATGGAAGACAGATGCTTTTATTTTTTTAGGACATGAATGTTCCTTTATGTCTTTCCACTAATATCAAGAGTACTTCTGGAGAATCAGAAAGAATCCACCAAGACTATTGCGGTGACTCTCTTTTGGTCCAGAGAACCATTGTTCTTCATTCTTCTGGAAAGAGCTAGGGCAATTATCGCAAGCTTCTTCACAGAATGGATCTACTCGCACTAGAACAGGGGTGTTTGATACACCAGACATCAATCATCTTAAACTGACTATCTGAATGATGGTCTTAGTTCCATTTAGGCACCTGTTTTCTGAGGACGTGCAGCAGGTACTAACAGAGGCAAAAAAGCATGCTACTAGAAAAATCACATATCAGCAAATGGAAAAGGTGCCAAAAATAAACCTTCACCCATTCTGGGCTTGTTGTTCTCTGGTTTTACAATATTTGTGTGCGTTGCTATAATATGGCCTTTCTTATTCCTCTATCAAGGTTCATTTCTTAGCCATTTCAGCATGTCTGCCCAAAGATTCTCTTCTTTCAAGGCAGTTGCATGTGAAAATATTCTTGAAAGGGGTTTTGCATAACAGGCCTCAGAGTAAACTGGTGATCCCTCCTTGGGATCTTAATTTTGTGTTAAAGAAACCAACATTTGGTCCATTTGAACAAGCTAGCTAATCTGTCTGATTTGAGGTTCTTAACAAGAAAACACATTTATTGTTTGCTCTGACCACTGCAAGATGGGTATCTGAGCTGCAAGCACTTATGTTGAGACAATCCTACCTCATTTTCCAGAATGACAAGCTTTACTTCAGAACTAACCCTTCTTTTATGCCTAACGTGGTGTCCAAGTTTACTTTAAGCCAAACTATCCATCTCCTCATTTTCTTTCCTAAACCTAAAAATGAGAGAGAAAGGATACTCCATAGCTTAGCTGTCCACAGACAACTCAGGTACTAGCTTGACAGAACTAAATTTTTCAGGTGATTGTACCAAGTGTTCATTTCCTGTGAAGGTAAGAAGGGACAGATGATATCAAAACAGACCACTTCCAAATAGTTGTCTAACGCTATTACCTTTTGTTATACTCACCAAGACAAATCTATTCTGGGCAGGGTCATGGATGACTCTACAATAACCTTGGCTTCTTCAATGGCTTTCTGGAAAGGTTGGATTATAAAAATATTCTAGAAGCTGCTACTCGGTCCTCTGTACATACTTTTAGAAAGCACTATAAGCTGGATTCCTTCTCCAGGTGTAGATCATGCTTTGCTAGGACCATTCCCCAGGGGCTCCTGGACCCTCCTCCTTCTACCTCCCAAATATAGTTGTCTATGTTAATCTACCCATATAGCTAAGGCTACTGCAGCAATGATAAATTTAAAAAACACAGTACAGCTGTGTAAGTTGAACTTACCATAATGGTAGAAGTTTGAATGATCACTGCCGCACTAGCCACTCCATCCCTCCATCCCCTTTGTTTTTTGGTGTGTTTTTTATGCCAGGGTATGGACATTTATTTATTTTTTTTTTTCTATCCTTGTCCTTTCAGGGTTCTGTCTCCCTTCTCTGCTGGCAGGAAAGTTTTGAAAGGCTTCGCACCCAAACTTTTGGTCAACTCAGGTTGAGCTGCTTGACAATTTGGATGCGTGGAAGGTAACCTGAAACTTTGGAAGCTGGACAGCCATTATATCCGTGGCAGGATATAACCCATATAGCTAAGGCTACTGCAACAGTGATCATTTGAACAACTACTGTTATGGTAAGTTGAACTTAAGTTTCTAATCTGCATGTCAACTCATTCCCTCCACTGGAACTGTGGAAGATTGCACTCTGACTTCTTTTGGCTACATTTTGAGCCCTTTTGACAAAAAAAAAAAAAAGAAGTTATGTACTCACCATAACATTCCATGTTTGTTGTCCAAAATCTCACCTTCATTCTTGATGGTTGGGTTCAGAACAGAGCATCAATTCCAACTCGGCCTAATACTAAAGCTCGAGAGCTTTCACTGGCTTGAGGCTGTACCCTATCCCATGATGCCTGGCGACAGTTTTCCAGATCTTGTTTGCAAACACTAACCACTAGAAAATTATCTAATCAGAAAAGAAAAGGATAAAGATAAAAATCCTTAGCCAATGTCTCATGAGACAAGAAGGGAACCAGAGAACTTTATGACCAATTCCAGAAATTCCTCTCAATCCTCCAGGAAGGGGGAAAGGAGAGTGGGATGCAAGAATGAATGCGAGATTAAGGACAACAAACATGGAATGCTATGGTGAGTACATAACTTCTTTATGTTATGTTGTCCTATCTTGCCTTCATTCTTGATGGTTGGGACAGCATCTCCAACACCTTTTTTCTCAGGTGGCTCAAGGGAATAAGCTCTTCAAAACAGTGGAACCAAAGGAATCCCTGTTCCGGGAGGCCATGTCTACTTTGTAATGAGTAATAAAGGTATGAGGATTGACCCATGTGTCTGCCACACAAATTGAATCCAAAGGTAGTCTGGTTTGGAAAGTGGTGGAAGTCAACATAGTTCTAGTCGAATGGCCTCTAATTTTTACCTGGTAGTTGCTTATGTTGAGAGCTATATGCATAAGTAATGGTGTCTGAAAGCCATTTAGATAAAGTGACTCTTGAAACTGGCACCACTTTTCTAGTCTCTGAGAATGAGACAAATAATTGGTCAGATTTTCTAAACTCTTTTGTCCTATGTAAACAGAAATGAAACTGCCTATGGACATCCAATTGGTGAAGCTTATATTCTGCCTTGTTGCCATAGTTGGGGAAAAAAGACAGAGAGGTCAATGGATTGATTCAAGTTGGACTCAGACCATACTTTGGGCAGAAAAGAAGGATCTGTTCTAAGAGAGAGAGACTGTCTTTGTGGAAAACTAAATAGGGAGGATGAATTGACAGGGCTTGTAGTTCTGAAACACTCCTAGCTGAAGTAATGGCTGTTAAAAGGATTGTCTTCCATGCAACGAACTTTAGTGGGCAAGAGGAAGCATGCTTGAATGGAGGGAGAATTAAAGTAGTCAGTACCAAATTTAGATCTCAGTGGTTCTCTTACTGGAAGTCTTAATAGCAATGTACCCCTCAGAAAAGCTTTGCATAATCTGTGAGACATTATTTTCGATCTAGATATGGCAACTAATTGTACTGGTATAGTGGTGCAGCTGCACCTTGTTTGAAAATCTCTGCTAAAAAATCTAGAATTGTGGTCACAGGGCCTCTGAAGGGGTCTATGTGATACTTGGAAGCCCAACAAGAAAAAGTTTTCCATTTGCTAGCATACAGTTTTCTAGTTGCAGTTTTATAAGAAGAAACCAGAATGTGTCGCACTGCCGGGGGATATATTCGGAAGCCTGGCTAATATAGAAATTGGAGCAACCAAGCTGTCAGCTTGAGGGTTTGGATGGAGGGATGGAGCATTCTCTGGCACTGGCTCCAGAATCCAAGGCTCCTCCTGGAGATGAGGCCATAGGAAAAGGAACCAGATTTGATGAGGCCAGTACGGAGCGATGAGAATTAGTTTGTGACTCAACAATTTGGCTTTCTGTAGAACTTTGGGTATTAGTGGAAATGGGGGAAAGGAATAAAGAATTCCCGGGGGCCAATCGTGAACAAGTGCATCCCTTGGTTACTCCCCACAGAAGGGGGATTAGGGCAAGGTAGCTGCTGCATTTGGAGTTCATGAATGTAGCAAAGAGGTCACAGCAAGGCTGGCCCAACTTGCAAAAAATTCAGTTCACAATTTCCTGTTTCAGGGACCACTCGAGAGGCATAAGAATTGCCCAGCTTAATTTGTCTGCTGTCATGTTGGATTTCCCCGGAATGTGCACAGCAGTTAGAAAACGTTGAGAAGAAATTGCCCATTGCCGTACTCTTTGAGCCTCTCAACACAGAGGGCAGAATCTGGTTCCACCTTGTTTGTTGATGTACCACACCATGGACATATTTGTCTGTCTGTATCGCAATCATACCTGCAGAAGACAGCACTGGAATTCTTGCAACGCCAGAAGCACTGCCCTCATCTCCAGTACATTCATGTGCAAGTGGTATTCATGTTCCTGCTAAGTCTCTTGGACAGTCTGTCCCAGGTAATGCCCCCCCCCACCCCCACCCTATCAGGGAAGCGTCCGTGGTCACTCTAGCAACTGGATGGGGGAGAACAAACGGTCTTGCCTATTGTTACCTGCGTGGACTGAAGCCTCCATCTTAGGTCCTTCTTGCAGGTGTCCGTAATTAGGATCTTGTGTGACATGGGTAACTATTGCATGGACCAATGAGCAAACAGTAGCCACTGTAATACCCTCATGTGTAGATGCATCAGTGGATCTAATGTTATTGCAGCTGTCACTGAACCCAGAACCTTGAGAACAAACTTTGCCCGCACTTTCCTCCTCATGAGCAAGATTGATATCTGATGATGCAGCATTTGCACCCTGTTGTGAAGCAGTTTTGCTACCATGTCTTTTGTGTTTAAGTCTGCCCCTATGAAGGTAATATGCTGTGAAGGCAACAAGGCAGATTTTTTTTAATTTATGGTAATACCTAGCTCTGAGCAGAGATGAATGGTGGTGTCCCTTGTCTTGGTCAGTAGATGCTCTGTGGTGGCACTCAGGAGCCAGTCGTCTAAGTACAGAAACACCCAGAATCCTAGACACCTCAGGTGAGCCATGACTACTGCCATGCATTTGGTAAACACTCTGGGGGCTGTAGTGAGACCAAAGGGCAGAGCTCTGAATTGGTAATGACTGTCTCCCAGCCGGAAGCATAGATATCTCCTGGATTGCCTGTCCATCTTTATATGGTGGTATGCATCCTGAAGCCCTATTGAGCACATCCAATTGTCTTGCCCCAGAAAAGGGAGTATAATGTCACCATCTGGAACTTTGCTTTTTTCATGGACTTGTTCAGTTTGCCAAGATCCAAGATTGGTCTCCAGTCCCCTGTCTTCTTTGGAACTAAAAAGAACCTTGAGTACGTCCCGGATCCAATTAGGTCTGTGGGGACTTTTTGGATGATTCTTTTTTTTTCTAGAAACCTTTGGATTTTTAGGGTTGTTTGATCCTTTTGACAGAGCAAAATGTCTGGGATTGATCTTGATGGAGGGGGTGGAGGCGAGAAGGGTATGTTGTATCCCCTGGATACAACTGACCATACCCATTTGTCTTGAGTGACGCTGAGCCAGGATTTTGGATACAGTGATAATCTGTCCCAGATTGCCTCCAGAGGTGGACAGGCAGGCTTCCTTTCAGGAGCGCTGGAAGGGCCTGCCAGAGAATGTCTCACTGTCACCCTGGTTCTGCAGACCCCTTCTGCCGCGAGAGCATCATCTTCCATTGTTATTTCCCCCTCTGCCCCTGGGAGACAATTCATCACATATGCCTGGCAAAGCTCTTTGGGATTTCTGTAACCACATTTTTCCACCCTTCTGATCTTTGGGATAAGGCCTGGTATAGACAGAAACATTTACCCCTATGGCAGACAGAGTTTTGCCTTTTTGTTCGCACCTGGTAAGAGTCTCTAACTTTTGGCCCAATCAAGGACAAGCCTTCAAAAGGGGCATTAATAACTGAAGACTTAAAGGGTTCAGCAAACTCGCAAAGGTGCATCCAGGAATGTCTCCTCAGAGTTATTCCTGTGCCTGCTGCCCTACTCAATCTATCGACTGCACAGGAGATGAGGCACATGGAGAAGTTTACTACAGAATTTAGAGTCACAAGCTGAGAGTTTAACTTGTCCGGCACCCCTGCAGCTGTAGCACCCTGGAGGGCATCTCCTAGCTCTTTCAGGAGATCCCTCTAAAGTCAGGTAAAATGGGATAAATAGTTCAGTGACCTAACAGTAAAAGCCGCTGAAGAAAACATACGTTTCCTATATCTGTCCATCGTTCGAGACTCCTTATTAGGTGGATGGACAGATGAGGAAGTTTCAGCTAATTCCTTCTTGGTGGCCACCATTACCACCATAGCATCTACTGGGACACCTTTGGTTAAGAAATGCTTGTTGTCCGGGGCAGTAATAAACTATTCGGCCTCCTTGGAACAGATTCCATGGATTTTGGAGAGCCCCATGCCTTTTGACTGACTATGCCAAGGAGTTTGTTGAAAGGTGGAAACACCCAAGAGGTGGAGGGTCGAGATCCAAATGCCTCCAGGTATACAGACTCATCTTCAGAAGGGGAGAGGGTCTTCCAGCCACCTCTGTGATTCAGGATCTCTAAGATGTCTTTAAAGCAGACATCCTCAGAGGGTGACCATGTGGACCCTTCTGAGACCTCTAAATCTGAAGCCCCAAGTGGAAGAGTCAGATCTGACAAGGGTCCGAGCTGACTTTTCTCCCCGGACCCAATGTGGGAGTGTCAGCTCCCAGACCCTTCGAGAGAAGACATCATTGAAGAGGTCAGAGTAGAAGCCAGGGCCGAGACACCAGTTGTGATTTTCAGACCTGACGGTTCCAACACAAGGACATCCAGGCACTCTGGCTCCGATCTCATCCAAGGCAGAGGCAGAAGAGAAGACAAGGCAGGCACAGGCATCGGCTCCACTTCTATCTGGGCTGGACTCGAGAGAATTTTGGTTAAGGCCGGTGTTTGGAGCAACCTCTTGACCATCCGCTCCACATCGTTGTCTGATAGACTACTGGAGGATCAGGAGGAGAAAGTTGAGGAGTTATGGCTACCAGCCACCAATTGCAAGAGGGGTCACTGGGTTACTGAGTAGACAGGTTCCAGAGTTGGGGACCAGCTCCATTTTTGGCTCTGATAAAGTTTATCGGAGCTGCTGGAGTTGTCTTCTCCGGCACAACAGCCTTCGGGTCCAAAGTTGCATGTTTCTCAGGCTTCTTGGTCGGCTCAGAAGCCGAAGACGAAGATTTTCTAGAAGACTTCTCTGATGAGGATTAAGAGGGATGATTACCTTCAACAGTCACATCAAATGATGGTTCCTTAAGTAAACCCCTTAGAATGAGCTTATTTTTATGTTCCTGCAGGATCCTGGAATTGAAACCCTGGCAGACAGAGCAGGAGTCCTGCAGATGGACTGTACCTAAGCAATAAATACAGCTAGTGTGGCCTTCAGTAAGTGACATCTTCTGTGTGCACGAGTCACACTTTTTAAAGCCAGACGGCCCACACAATGGTACAACCACGGCCGACCTTAGGCATAGGCAAACTAGGTGACCACCTAGGGCGCCATACAGGCCGGCTTTGTAAAGGGTGCATCATGTGTGTATGTATTTATTTTAATTAGTATAAAGTTTTTCACTCTTCTTGGCGCTGGAACCAGAGGGAGGAGGGTGGGGGAGGTGAGGTAAGCACCCTCCCACTTGCAGCTGCAAGTTAGCCAGGAGGTTTTAAAAAAAATCTTTAGTTTGTTGTGCGAGAGTCTTCTTTAAGAATAAACTTGCATGCATCATGACGCCAACATCATCAAAATGCATTCTGCAGTTCCGCACGGAATTTAAGCCAGGCCAGCCATTCAAGAGAAGAGTTATGTCTGTGTCTTCGCATGTTTGCATTTGGGTTATAAAGATGGTAAGTGTATGTGTGCGTTTCTATGTGTAATTTAAACTGTTCATTTCTGTATGAGAGAGAATGTGTGTGGGTATGTATGTATGTATGTGTATGGAATTTAAACTCGCTGTTCTGTTTGTATTAGATATGAAGTGTGTGTGTTACTGTGTGAGAGTAGGTGTGTGTGTATGGAATTTTAACTAGCCATTCGTTCCTTTGGAAGAAAGTTTTCGTTGCTGTGCAACAGAGTAGGTACGTGTGTGTGTTGCTTTGTGAGAGAGTCATTGTATGCGTGTGCTGCTGTGGTAGATGTGTGTGTGCATAACTTAAACTAGTGTGTGTGCATAACTTAAACTAGTGTGTGCGCATAACTTAAACTAGTGGTTTTGCTCACTTCTGTATGAGAGAGAAAAGTGTGTGTGTGTGTGTTGTATGAGAGCAGAGTTGGAGTGTGTGGAATTCAAACTAACCATTAGTTGCTGTAAGAAAGAGGTGTGTGTGTGTGTGTGTGTGTGTGTGTGTGTGTGTGTGTGTGTGTGTGTGTGTGTGTGTGTGTGTGTGTGTGTCATACCATAAATAAGTGGGATAAAGGCCCTAAAATACGGACACTTTTTTAAATACTGCTTTTACAAACTTAGAAAGTTGATAGAAAGCTGATAGGTTTTGCATTGGTGTTGAATTTTTTGAAGGGTATGAAGTCTGAAACTCAAATTTCTGTCATTATTTATTAACTTCAGTCTTGAAAGATTTACCAGTAATTTTCCAAAAAAACATAACTATGGAAAATGGACCAAAAATATGAGGTCCCTCTCGTGTCCAGATTTAGCGTTTTAGTTTTTGTCTTTCTCATAATTTGTGGTTTTCTCGCAAATCAGGGAGGAGTGAAGTCACTAAATAGCACTGCAAACCATGAAGGCATGTATTGTGCTAATTTCAGCTCCATAAGTGTATCAATATATAATCAGTATACAGCTCACAATGTCTTATTGTGCCTATAAAATTTGCCATGTGTTGTGCTTTTAATGGGCAGTGAAGAGTTTACAACACAATATTTTTTTAATAAGTGTTCTAGCAACTTTCTAAGTTAAAAAGAACAATACCTAAACTGCCCCTATGTTTTTTGGCCATTGCATCCACATTTATTTTAGGCTTTGTCCAGATTTTTTGCAATAAGAGATTGAGAGGTATGCATACCTCTCAACTGTCCAGATTTGTCCAGATTCTTGCCTCCTAGTTTTGGCCTATTCCTCATAGAATTTATGGTTTTCTGGCAAATCATTGAGGATTGAAATAGCTAAATATCAAACATTTGAGTTTTGGTCCTCATTTCCTTCAGAAAATGCATGCTAAGACAAATGCTTCTAAGTCTGTAAGAGCAATATTTTAATATGTCCCTCTTTTTGGGGCCTTTGTCTTGTCCCCACCTCCCCACTATTTTAGACTGTGTCCAGCTTTCTTGTGCTAACAGGTTGAGAGGTATGGAGGTATGGTATGTAATGCCTTAGCTGCTGATTATTTGTTGCATTTTAAGGGGGGATAGGGGTTCTGCATTCCTGAGTGTCCTCTTTTGTATAGGATGCCTAGTTGTCAGTTTCTCAGTCATTCCCTATTGCACTATTACCAGATTACCAGTTTTTTTTAATGTAAAGTAGGCAATTACTTTGTCAAGGACAGCAGACACTGAATTTGTAGATGAAGCACTGAAATGTAAAGTTGTTTGCCAGTAACAGCCTTTTCATTATTTACAAATCTCTTTAATGTAGAAGTATATGGATGAATTTTACTTCTGCAGAGATTGTGCTTATTGATTGATACTCTCTCTCTCTTTCAGCTTTTTCTGGTTAGGGGTCACCACAGTGGATCACCTGTCCGCTCATGACTGGCAGTGAAGTTTTACGGTGTCGAGTTGCCAGCCCGGTACCCAACCTTCCACGGAAGGCACAGACATACACACACTCACGCCTAAGGCCAATTTAGCTTGTCCAATCCACTTACAGCATGTCTTTGGGATGTGGGAGGAAACCGGAGCACCCAGAGGAAACCCACATGACCACAGGGAGGACATGCAGAGTCCACACAGAAGGCACCCCAGCCGAGCCGAGGATTGAACCAGAGAACCTCTTGCTGTGAGGCGACAACGCTAACTGCTGCACCACTGCGGTCGTCCTTGCTTATTGATTGATACTTGTGGATTGTAATTACAAGTTTGAGTGGCCTTTTATGGTTAAAATGTTCTGAAATGGGCAGTTTTGTCATTATTGGGTCATGCACTTTTTCATTGTTTGCTGGAAAAATGTTCAAAATTACAAATTTAAATCATACTAACAACTGGTACTGTATTATACAAGGAATATAATTTATTACAATCAGGAAGGTGAATCAAATAACACATACATGAATGCATGGCCATAAAAATGTGTTCAAGGAGCCTGTAATTTGAAAATAGCCCAAAGGTAAACTTAATTCTCCACTTTCCAGATGCATTTCATTTGAATGTAGGTTTTAATGCTGTTTCAATGGCAGAAAATACCTAATTGTATACACACTGAGGTTTGAACATAATAGTAACTGGGGAGAAATAGGCAAGTAACAAAACACTGGTATGGCTGAGGAGGGGGCTGCTGCAAGAGGGGCTGCTCGGGAGGCCTCAATCTATTACCCTGCCTAGGGTCCCATTTGACCATGATTTTCTCTGCTAATAAAAGTATGAAAGTAGTTTACATGGTCTCTTTAAATCCCGGAAAAACACTCCATGGTACCGGCGCCCTCTCTTTTAAGGAGGACCAGGAGTGCTACACATACTGATGTGAGTAATGGGTCATGAAAATTAACATTTTCAACAGTGGGTCTTGGTCCATAAAGGTTTGGGAACCACTTATTTACACCAGCTACCAGACTGTTGACAGAAAGGAGTTTGTGTTTCAGTGCATTTTCAGGGAATGGAGTTTTCAGTGCATTTTCAAGGGACTGAGTTTCTGTGTATTTTCAAGGGATTAAGTTTCTAAGGAAAGTTTACTGCTGCTAATGCTAAGTCCATTTTCAATGTGCAACTGCTTTATCAAATGGCATACTGTTGTAGAACTTGAAAGCAGTGTTAGTAGCATAATTGCCTTTGGTGCAGAAGGTTGTGGATTCTACTCCCACGCCATGAAGATGAAGTGCTGATTTCGCAGTAGCCATATGATTGCAGATTATTTGGTGTATTACAAGGAGGAATAGGGGTTCTACACTCTTGAGTTTCCTCCTTTTGTATGAGATGCCTAGTAACTATGAATTTGTCGGTTTTAGTAATTTCCTATTGCAGTATTACCAGTTTACCATTTTTTAATGTAATATAGATTAATGCAAGGGCAGCAGGCACTTAATTTGTAGATGAAACATTGAGGTGTAAAGTTGTTTGCCAGTAGCAACCTCTTCATTAGTTACAGATTTCTTTTAATGTGGAATTATTCCAATGGTTTTACTTTTGTGGAGATTGTGTATCGAGTGATGTGGTGGATTGTAATGACAGAAGTCTGGGTTGCCTTTTATGGTTGAAATTTTCTGAAATGGGTAGTTTTGTCATTGATTTATATACTTTGTTTCTTTGCTTATTAAAATGTTTAAAACTACAAATTTTAATTTAATACAATCAGGAAGGTGAATGAAAGAACAAATTCATGTATGCATTGCCCTAAAATGTGTGCAAGGAGTCTATTTTGAAAACAACCCAAAAGTAAACCTAATTTTCCACTGGCCAGATGCATTTTCTATGAATGTTGATTTTCATGCTGTTTCAATGGCAGAGAAGTTTACTGCTTATGCTAAGTCTATCTGTGTTTGTGCTGTTCTAGTTTAAGCTACTGTACACAGGGAGGAGAGAGGTTGCTATTCTACTTTCACTGAGCTATAAGGCTTGCTTGCCTACCCAAAGTAAATTAAACTGTTTAGATTAACTTAAACATCCCTTTGAAAGAAGGCACATGGGCTTGTATTTTCTGACATGACTTTTAAAATTTTAAAATGTGTGAAAGAGCAACAGACAAAACAGGCTTATTAAAAAAAATTCCACTTTCCTTCACTTGCAGTTTAACTATATTACAAGGTATCTTTTCTTCCTGTGCATTTAAATAATTGAAGGAAATGACTGGAGTGGCTTTCTTGGGGAGTGACCTACATGTGGGTGTGGCTTACAGGGATGTTTCAGGAGTATGGTGAGGGTGGGGCTTAAGGGGTGCTGCAGTACTACTTCGCCCAGGGCGCCATTTCAGCTAAGGCAGGCCCTGGGTACAACCAGCAAAAATACAAAAAGGGAACACTACATTACAAAAAAAAAAATACTGTACACTAAACTAGAGAAGTTAAAAGTTATTACGCTAAGAAGATAGTAGAAAAATATAGTCAAAAAGGTAAATAAAATAAAGACAGCCTGAGCCAGCGAAAAACAATCCCGAACCAGCAAAGCAGCAAACGAGATCTGGGGAACTGACACCAAGCATCATGGGATAGGTATAGCCTCGAGCCAGTGAAAGATCTCGACCTTTAGTATTAGGCCAAGTCGGAACAGATGCTCGGTTCCGAACCCAACCATCAAGAATGAAGGCGAGATAGGACAACATAACATCACAAGTTATATCCTCACAATTTAAACAAATGTTTCTTTTTCTAGAACTGTAAGAGTTACTACAGAACTGCAAATTGCAAACTGTCCTGCACAAGCTAACTTATAATGGTAGCATTTATTACTAGTCTAGGTCATATGCTGAATTTTATAAATACCAACAAACACAGTCTTTTGTTTTCTAAATAACTTAAACTACCTCAGTAACCAGTCAAGCTGTACAAATACTGGCAAAAGCATTTGTTCACCCAGGTGTGAGCTTTCACAGGCTCAGCAGTCCTGTCTGTGTTACTGCAATATTTGGAGAAGTATGAAAATATGACACTATAAAAAATATTATATGAACTGTATTTAACACCTCCTTAGCTGCACTACATAAAGGTCAAGTATCAATGCAGCTATGTTGTCGTCATGTAAGCATTATAATGAAATGCTTCAACAGCTTGTATGCAGCATGGTTTTACAATTATTAGTGCAGATATGAACACACAATATTAAGACACCTACATGCATCACTAGGCTGACTGTACAGAAATGCCTGGCAGTTAAAGGGAGGATGTCAACAGCCTTCTGGTGACTGGTGGGTGGGTCTGTGGGGGTTATGTCCAATTCCCATCTGGATTTCATATTATACAAACTGAAATTAATACCACTTAACGAAAAAAAAAGAAGTTATGTACTCACCATAACGTTCCATCTGAGTAGTTGTACTTCATTTGTCTTCAGCCTCTGGGATACGGATCCGTATCAGATCCGAGCTGGCAAATATTACTAGCATCAGCTCTGAGCTCCAGACTCCTCCCCTTACCCATAATACACCTCCACTGCCTTCCATTCCCAGATCAAGTTTGCTGAACTTATACTTAGAACCCAACCTGATAACATACTTGTGACCTATACTGCAGCCTGTAAGGCTGAACATGCGCCAAGGTCCGGGGGAAGGAGGGAGGGACGGTTGAAGACAAATGAAGTACAACTACTCAGATGGAAC